>NW_019943220.1:36029-88997 GCF_002910315.2 Salvelinus sp. IW2-2015 | reverse complement strand
TTCATGTAATTGTCAATAAAAGCCTTTGACACTTATGAAATGCTTGTAATTATACTTCAGTATTCCATAGTAACATCTGACAAAAATATCTAAAGACACAGAGGCAGCAGACTTTGTGAAAATGTATATTTGTCTCATTCTCAAAACTTTTGGCCACGACTGTATAGTTCAAGATTACGGAACACATGGGTCATTCTACGAAAATGGTGGCTTTCCTGTCCTGGCCCTATTCACCAGGAAAAAACACAGATAGAGATTGAGATCAGGAATGACAGTGTTGACCTCCTCCCCCCATCCACTCCAGACAGTGAACCCAGTACTGCAAGGTCAGAATTAAGACAACGTGTCTGTAGGAAGACATATGTACTCTGTATCTGCAGAGTTCCTGTATCTACAGAGTTCTTCTGTCAAGTGTCTGTTTTCTTTTGCCAATCTTAACCTTTTCTTTTTATTGGCCAGTCTGAGATATGGCTTTTTCTTTGCAACTCTGCCTAGAAGGCCAGCAACCCGGAGTCGCCTCTTCACTGTTGACGTTGAGACTAGTGTTTTGTGGGTACTATTTAATGAAGCTGCCAGTTGAGGACTTGTGAGGCATCTGTTTCTCAAACTATACACTCTAATGTACTTTTCCTCTTGCTCAGTTGTGCACCGGGGCCTCCCACTCCTCTTTCTAGTCTGGTTAGAGCAAGTTTACGCTGTTCTGTGAAGGGAGTAGAACATAGCATTGTATGAGATCTTCCGTTTCTTGGCAATTTCTCACATGGAATAGCCATCATTTCTCCAAACAAGAATAGACTGACGAGTTTCAGAAAAAAGTTTTTTGTTTCTGGCCATTTTGAGCCTGTAATCGAACCCACAAATGCTGATGCTCCAGATACTCAACTAGTCTAAAGAAGGACAGATGTATTGCTTCTTTAAATCAGGACAACAGTTTTCAGCTGTGCTAACATAATTGCAAAAGGGTTTTCTAATGATCGATTAGCCATTTTAATATGATAAACTTGGATTAGCTAACACAACGTGCCATTGAAACACAGGAGTGATGGTTGCTGATAATGGGCTTCTGTACGCCTATGTAGATATTCCATAAAAAATCTGCTGTTTCCAGCTACATTGGTCGTTTATAACATTAACAATGTCTACACTGTATTTCTGATCAATTTGATGTTATTTTAATGGACAATTTTTTTTGCTTTTCCTCCAAAAACAAGGACATTTCTTAGTGATTCCAAACTTTTTAACGGTAGTGTACATACAATTATTTGTATGGTCCCTCAGTCGAACAGTGAATTTCTGACACAGATTCAACCACAAAGACCAGGGAGGTTTTCCAATGCCTCGCAAAGAAGGGCACCTGTTGGTAGATGGGTAAAAAAAAGACATTGAAAGCCCTTTGAGCATGGTGAAGTTATTAATTACACTTTGGATTGTGTCTCAATACACTCACTCACTACAAAGATAAAGGCGTCCTTCCTAACTCAGTTGCCGGAGAGGAAGAAAACCGTTCAGGGATTTCACCATGAGGCCAATGGTGACTTTAAAACAGTTACTGAGTTGAATGGCTGTGATAGGAGAAAACTGAGGATGGATAAACAACATTGTAGTTACTCCACAATACTTTTATTTAATCTTTAATTAACTAGGCAAGTCAGTTAAGACTTTAAGTCGTTTAAGAAGTTAAGAACAAATTCTTATTTACTATGATGGCCTACCCCGGCCAAACCCAAACCCGGACGACGCTGGGCCAATTGTGCGCCGCCCTATGGGACTCCCAATCACGGCCGGTTGTGATACAGCCTGGATTTGAACCAGGGTGCCTGAAGTGACACCTCAAGCCCTGAGATGCAGTGCCTTAGACCGCTGCGTCACTCYGGAGCCCTYATACTAAGCTAATTGACAGAATGAAAAGGAAGCCTGTACAGAATAAACATATTACAAATCATGCATATTGTTATAATCTTTTAAAATGTAAACCATTTATTTACTAGCAAGTCAAGTGTAACCTCTACGGGATCGGTGACCCCCCCCCAGGCCGGTTGAGCTAACGTGCGCTAATGTGATTAGCATGAGGCTTGTAAGTAACAAGACATTTTCCCGGACAATAGACATATCGGATATGGCAGGAAAGATACATTCTTGTTAATCTAACTGCACTGTCCAATTTACAGTAGCTATTACAGGTGACAATAATACCATGCTATTGTTTGAGGAGAGTGCACAGTTATGAAACTTGAAAATGTAGCAATAAACAATTAGGCACATTTGGGCAGACTTTTATACAAATTTGGAACAGAAAACGCCAATTAGTTCATTGGATCAGTCTTAAACTTTACAATACACTGCTGCCATCTAGATTGCCAATCAAAATTGGAATAATACATTGTAGCCTTTCTCTTGCCTTTCAAAGATGATACAATGTAAAAAATACAAACTCATGTTGTTCTTTTACCATATCTAATGTGCTAATTTCTCCACATTAATATCACATTTCCACAAACGTCAAAGTGTTTCCTTCAAATTGTATCAAGAATATGCTTATCCTTGCTTCAGGTCCTGAGCCACAGGCAGTTAGATTGGGTATATCATTTAGTTTGGTATATCCATTGGGGTATATCAGTTAGATTTGGGTATATCAGTTAGATTTGGGTATATCAGTTAGATTTGGGTATATCAGTAGATCTGGGTATATCAGGTAGATTGTGGTATATCAGTTAGATTTGGGTATATCAGTTAGATTTGGGTATATCAGTTAGATTGGGTATATCAGTTGATTTGGGTATTCAGTTAGATTTGGGTATATCAGTTAGATTTGTGGTATATCAGTTAGATTTGGGTATATCGTGATGTATAGTGATTTGGGTATATCAGTTAGATTTGGGTATATCATATGGGTTATCAGTAGATTGGGTATATCAGTTAGATTTGGGTATGTCATTTTAGGCGAAAATTGAAAAAAAGGGTTCCGATCCTTAAGTTAAGAACAATTCTTATTTACAACGGCCTACAACAAGACACTAAAGGAATACTGAACAAATGTGGCAAGCAATTCACTTTTTGTCCTGAATACAAAGTGTTATCTTCGGGCAAATCAAATACAACACATTACTGTGTACCACTCTCATATTTTCAAGCATTATGGTGCCTGCATCATGTTAGGGGTATGCTTGTAATTTTAAGGACTGGGGAGTTTTTCAGGATAAAAAAATTACAGAATAGAACTAGCCACAGGCAAAATCCTAGAAGAAACCTAGTTCAGCCTGCTTTCCACCAGACACTGGGAGATAAATTCACCTTTAAGCAGCGAAAATAACCTAAAACACATGGCAAAATCTACACTGGAGTTGCTTACTAAGAAGACTGCGAATGTTCCTGAGTGACCAAGCTACAGTTTTTGACTTAAATCTACTTGAAAATCTATGGCAAGACCTGAAAATGGTTATCTAGCAATGATCATCAACCAATTGGAGCTTGAAGAATTTTAAAAGAAAAATGGGCATATATTGCACAATTCAGGTGTGTAAAGCTCTTAGAGACTTACCCAGAAAGACTCATAGTTCTTAGAGACTTACCAGAAAGACTCACAGCTCTTAGAGACTTACCCAGAAAGACTCACAGCTCTTAGAGACTTACCCAGAAAGACTCTCAGCTCTTAGAGACTTTCCAGAAAGACTCTCAGCTCTTAGAGACTTACCCAGAAAGACTCTCAGCTCTTAGAGACTTACCCAGAAAGACTCTCAGCTCTTAGAGACTTACCCAGAAAGACTCTCAGCTCTAGAGATTACCCAGAAAGACCTCTCAGCTCTTAGAGACTTACCCAGAAAGACTCTCAGCTGTTAGAGACTTACCCAAAAAGACTCTCAGCTCTTAGAGACTTACACAGAAAGACTCTCAGCTGTAATCACTGCCAAAGATGCTTCTATAAAGCATTGACTCAGGGGTGTGAATACTTATGTAAATGAGATTTTTCTGTAAATTTTATTTTCAATAAATTTGCAAACAAATCTAAAAACATGTTTTCAGTTTGTAATTATAGGTTATTGTATGTAGATGAGTGAGATGTTTTATTTAATTTAATCAATTTTTGAATTCAGGCTGTAGAATAAAAAAGTGGAATTAAGTCATGGGGAATGAATGCTTTCTAAGCGCAATGTAAAGATATTAACAATAATTATGTAATCAGTCCCAGTCAGTCTAGTATGTTAACAGTTCAGGATGTAAAGAATACAATATGTCTATGTTCTCTGCATTCTCCAAGTGTCAAAAAACAACGTAATACAGTRATAGGATGTGTAATAATGAGGTTTGATATCCTCCACGGTCCCTATCTGACTCCCGTGAGATTTACGTTCTGTGTTATGAGTTGAGGTTGAGCCAGAGCCAAACGGGCCATTTGCGGTAAAGAGAAAGAGATACAGAATACCACAGGAAAACTGCTGCATGAGCCTTTCCTGGCTATTAGGGAATATGAAGTAAACACTTGAATCATATGGCACAGAAAGATACATTTTCATCCATCTAACCATTTAGATATGTGCACGAAATAGAAGTGAATATATAGACAGATTATGTAGCATAATGTACAACTCAAGTATGTAAACCCTCGACCCTTAAAACTCTCAAGGAGCTCTCTCACAAGTCATTCTGACTTTTTATATTTTCTTTCCAAATACCCGGGTCATTTGTGAGAGCAATGATCTAGTTGTTATGATAGCAGTCTTAATTTATATCTGCTTTAAACTCGTATTTTCCCTCGGGGAAAAACCTCTCATGTCCTCTCAGCACAAAATTCTATCAGGCCCAGAATTAATGACCCTACCTCATGCTGAATTTGGTCATAATCTTTGGGATCATTTTTCAGTCTTCCACAACTGCTCTGGCTGAGTCTCTCTGGGGCAAAGGCCTTTCTATGAAACAAAACACTCATCATCAGGAATCCTAATGATCGATTGTTGTCTCCTCTCTCTCTCTGACTCTCTCTCTGACTCTCTCTCTGACTCTCTCTCTCTCTGTCTGTCTCTCTCTTTTTCTGTCTCTCTGTCTGTCTGTCTGTCTCTCTCTGTCTGTCTCTTTCTTTCTCTGTCTGTCTGTCTGTCTCTCTGTCTCTCTCTCTCTCTCTCTCTCTCTCTCAGGGATTTGGGGTTGCAGTCCTGTATTGTTTCCTAAATGGAGAGGTAATACCATACACACTCCACTGCACAGACACAAAACGGTTCCTAAGATGAGCTGACAATGTCAGGGTAAATTTGGAATACATTTTTGGATCTAATACTGTAAACCTTCCATTTTTCTCACACCGAGAGTCTCACTGTGTCTATCTGTTAGACACAGAAAGAGATAGATAAAGTCTAACAGATTGTCTTCAACCATCTCTTTCTGTGTATATATATTTTCTGACTTATCCCTCTTGCTGTGTCCTATCCCCTCTCAATGTCTCCCTTTCTATGTTTATGTTCCTCTCTTCCTCCCTCTCCTGTGRTCTCTCCCTCCTCTCSTCCCTCTATCCCCACCAGGTGCAGGGGGAGGTGAAGCGTAAGTGGCGGCGGTGGCACATGCAAAGGTTTCTGGGTAAAGGAGACACCAAATACCAGCAGCCCCAGGATCTGGGTAGCAACGGTAACAACTTCAGCACCCAGATCACCATGCTGACCAGGTGTAGCCCCATCACACGTCGAGCTTCCGACTGCCAGGAACACTTCTCTGCTATCTGAGCCCAGCTCTGGGTGGTAACAGAGGGCAGAGAAGAGGAGGCAACAGAGACGAGCTGCACTGAAGCACTGTTCAGTATTCAGTCAGCACAGCAGAGACCACCAGCCAACCACACACAACAACAGCAATGATAGGCTTAGATCAGGAATGCCCTCGGTCCCCTTTTGTAAGCCGCGGACCAATTTAACACAATTTATTTTGCTTGTTTTTTTGTTTAATTTAGGAAAACAGTTCCCAAGTATTCCTACAAAAAAATAAAATAAAAAGAGACATCATCGTGTCTCAATATAATCAAGGTATGAAATGATTGTTATTTTCAAAATCTCTTTTTTGGGCTTAGTTGTGGTTGCAGTGTACACATTTTTATATGGGGCAGCAGGTAGCCTAGCGGTTAGAGAGAAGCGAGCCAGCAACCGGACGTTTGCCAGTTTGAATCCTCTTGAGTCCGACGGGAAAAATCTGTCAAGAAGTGAGCTGGCAACCAGAGGGTTGCTGGTATCAAGACACTTAAACCTCCACGACAACAGCTCCCCAGGCACTCAGTGTGGCAGCCCCGACACCTCCAACACCTGTATACTGTATGCATGTATCTACGTATGTATGTGTGTCTTTCGGAGGGGTTGGGTTAAAAGCGGAAGTTACATTTCGGTTAGACGTTGTCTGACCAATTGACCAATAACGTGATCTTAAGCTTCATAACTATGTTCCGGTCCTCCAATCAGCCGCAATGACAAAAATCAGCCCGCGGCTAAATCTAGTCGCCTACTCCCTGGTCTACACTATCTGTGTTAAGTCCATAAACACATTACAGTTCAAATCACCATTTTGATATATCTGTGTGTGTAATGAGTGTTGTGTTAGTCTGTGTGGCAGGGTTGAAGTCAATTCCATTTCAATTCTAGTCAATTCAGAAAGTAAAACCAAATTCCAACTTTTTATCATGGAAAACCATTCAAGAGAATTGGAATTTCAGTGTACTTCCTGAATTAGAAATGGAATTGACCCCAACTCTAGGTAACAGGCTAGGAGCTAGGTAACAGGCTAGGAGCTAGGACTAGGACTAGGTAACTGGCTAGGAGCTAGGTAACAGGCCAGGAGCTACGCTTAGGTAACAGGCTAGGAGCTAGGACTAGGTAACAGGCTAGGAGTTAGGACTAGGTAACAGGCTACGACTAGGTTGCAGGCTATGAGCTAGGTAACGGGCTAGGAACTTTGGCTAGGTAACAGGCTCGGAGCTAGGTAAAAGGCTAGGAGCTAGATAACAATCTAGGAGCTTGGACAAGGTAACAGGCTAGGAGTTAGGACGAGGTAACAGGCTAGGAGTTAGGACGAGGTAACAGGCTAGGAGTTAGGACGAGGTAACAGGCTAGGAGTTANTAACAGGCTAGGAGTTAGGACGAGGTAACAGGCTAGGAGTTAGGACGAGGTAACAGGCTAGGAGTTAGGACGAGGTAACAGGCTAGGAGTTAGGATGAGGTAACAGGCTAGGAGTTAGGACGAGGTAACAGGCTAGGAGTTAGGACGAGGTAACAGGCTAGGAGTTAGGACGAGGTAACAGGCTAGGTTAGAGGAGAAGGTGTGTGAGAAAGGCCAAAGCCCATTAAACTGGAAATGTTCCTGTTAGGTGAAAACGTATTGAAACTCAACCCACAGAAGTTCACATCCAGATACAGCATATTAATAGTTTAACCAACCAGAGAGCAACACTGGTTTCAGAGGTCAACATTTAGTGGTCAACATTCCAGTCAAGGGATTTAAGTGACGCACAACAGGGAGTTAAAACGTAATATTCTTCTAGTTTTTCCATCGTTTTCTAGTTGATGGATGCATAGGAGAGCTTTGGGAGCCATACCACCTGTAGGAATGAGTGTCAAGAGAAACAGAGCATTAAATTAAAGGACTCGGTACACACAGTGCTACTTAAAACCTTATGCTGGTAGCTAGGGGACCAGTCTTAAACACGCACTCCAGTCTCCTTTTCTCCTCATTTATCACCTGATTTACTTAAAAGGCGATCAATGGGTTGTCTAGGTATGACATGACATCACACAAGTGGGAATGGTCCTTTTCTCTTTTGTTCCCACAAGTAAGGGGGGGGGGCATCAGACCAACTCCTTCAATGGCCTARTCCTTGAAGTTTGCAGTTGTCAAAAAAATAATTTTCTCTTTAAGTGTGTGTACATTACTGTGTACACAGTAATTTTCTCTTTAAGTGTGTGTACGGGCTATTGTTTTTCACAGAAACAAAGTCTTACAAAAAAAAATAGCTGGAGAGATTCTTTAAGCTGTTTATTAAATCACTACCAGACTGATTGACTGGCTGGGCTGGCCACTTCACGTTACTCAACTTTAGAGTTACACGTTGTCCACGTGGCAGCATCTACATTGGAAGGATCTCAAAGTGAAATGTTATCCACGTGGTCTAGTCTATATTGGAAGCATCTGGTCTGGTCCCTTATCTATCTAGTATCCAGCTGTCCATGATCAACCAGAGGTTTAGCCATTGATGAAGACACTTTTATGTACCAGAATTATGTTGGGTTTGAAATATAGCTGGATAACATTCCAAGAAAAGAAGCTTATAGTTTTCATAGAATTTATGTGCAGGATTGAAGCGCAGATGTTTTCATTGTAAGGCAGAGTCTCTTAGTGCATAGCTTGGTGTGCAGACAGTCAGGTATTTTTAAAGTCTTGCTCTTACATTCCCCTCAACCCCCTCCCCCATAAAAAGAAATAGCCAATAGTATTGACTTTCAATACAGATGCACCTGTTTGTGTTTTTTGTTCAAAATTTAAACTTATCCACTAAAGATCATAATTGGGAAGACCAGGCGGTTAGCCATGGCGTTTAGCCATATGGTGAAGTAGTGATGGGGTGTGTAAAATGTTTAAAAGTTTCCTCCCATAGCTCCTAACCTGTTGCCACCTCTACGAGGTAAGATATCTGATTTCAATGGTACTGAATTGTTTCCCACTTGGTTTCTAAAACCTTTCAGAAATCTGTGTTGTTTACCTTGTTGTATGTCACTGTACATGTGAATACGTGAACGTACCTCTTACTAAAAATGTCATACAATTGTTCCAGCTATGGTGAAGCTACATATACAGTAGGAATGAAGTACATTTTTTTATCATGTGTTTTATTGTGGTTATTTACAGTTCTCAGGTGTTGACTGGATTTCAATGCATATCATGTATTATGTAATTCTTTTTAAGTTAGTCTTTGTGTTACGTGTTCAGTTGTATTATTTTAAACAGACTATATTGATATTCTCATTCATTTGATAGGATATCTACAATGAATAACTATATTTGACATTCTATGGAATGCTTTGGAACATTCCAAACAACACATGAAAGTGTGGTGTAAGCAAGTGTTTTGTAAATATTGTGCAATTCTGCTTTTGGATTCAGTTTTAAATGATGTTCTAGTAAAGACAGAAGCAATGAAACCCTTTTTGTGTTTTCTTCTGTCGGAAAACAATCTATCTTCTCTCTAGTCCTCACATTTACAACCAGGGAACATGATGACAAATAGATGACTTATCTCAATATATAAATTACATTTGTGATAGACATAGTGGCTCCTCAACCTGTGTCTGGAGACCTATTGTTGTCCATAGTATTTACACATCCTTGTATATATTGTATACTTTCTACAGTAGTGTACATTTGAACTGTCAAGGCTGAAAAAAGTTAACCTGGTTATTAACTGAACAAAACTAGCCTTGAATTCACACAGCGACTATCTAAAACAGTAGTGAAACAGAGCATGGATTTAGTGTGGATTCCAGGCAGGAAGAAAATACTAGTCACATATTATTCAACAACAGTAGCATAATTTTCAACCAGTGTTTTATTTTTGGAGGGGGGGGGGGGGGGCGATTTTCACAATGCAAATTGTTTATAATAATAACAATTGGCCTTTTAATCTATTACATTCAGTGATATAATGTACTAAATTTGATCGTCAAGATATTTGATGGTAAAAAAAATATTCAAATGGTGGTCCTCAAGAGCTTTTAGATAGTAATTTGGTGGCTCCCAGAATGGAAAAGGTCTGGAACCACTGCCTTAGCATTAAAGTGTATTTCACCTGGCCTGTCTGTCCATCTCTCAACAGGAAAGTGTTCTTGGACAAACCTATGATGACAGAGCAGCGATACTAAAGCCACAACTAGGATCAGTCTTCTCTCATCATCACCTCCCTGAGTTAATCACAGACCGAAACCAATGACACGCTTTTGACCTTGAGGTAGTAAGTGATCAACTAACATGCGTCCCAAATGGCACCCTATTCTCTATATAGTGCACTACTTTTGCCAAGTAATAGGGTGCCATGTGCGACTTAGGATATAACTGCTCCGGTCTGCCTCTGGAAAAACATTCCCTCAAAACACCCAGGTTAACGTCCCCTAACTGTCTAGGATAGGAACATTCCCTCAAAAACACCAGGTAACGTCCCCAACTGTCTATTGATTGGAACATTCCCTCAAAACACCCAGGTAACGTCCCCTAACTGTCTAGGATAGGAACAATCCCTCAAAACACCCAGGTAACGTCCCCTAACTGTCTGATTGGAACATTCCCTCAAAACACCCAGGTAACGTCCCCTAACTGTCTACGATAGGAACATTCCCTTAAACAACCATTACAGCACCATGACCTACAAAACTGTCAAGAAGAAGGTCATTCGTTTTCATTAGCAGTAACATGAGGTCCAGTGTTCAATCCTATCATCCAACATTTAAATTGACTCCAAGATCAACAGGCGTCCATTTCAGTAATATTGGGGGTTATGGAAAATGTGTCTATAGAACATTGGGCGACTCCAAATACATCCTTTATTTACTGAAATACATCCTTTATTTACTGAAATACATCCTATATTTACTGAAATACATCCTTTATTTACTGAAATACATCCTTTATTTACTGAAATACATCCTTTATTTACTGAATGGGCAACGATTTACTTTGAAAACATATTCACAACCCATTCATTATACATCTATACGCATTTAATGAACGTGATAACAGGTCAAAACCGCATTATTAAAGGTTAATGAACTATATCCATGGCATATCTATAGCGCATTCATGGAATGCTACACACGTGCTCATATTTAGGTAATTTAATAAATGCATCATTGCAATGACAGGGGCGTGTCAACATTATGGCGGATCTCAAAAGTGTCCTTCTGCCATACCAGTGTTAATGAATATGTTTGAAGTATGTGGACACCTGCTCGTTGAACATTAATATGGAGCTGCTCACCCCTTTGCTGTTATAACAGCCTCCACTTTTCTGGGAAGGCGTTCCGCTAGATGTTGGAACATTGCTGAGGGGACTCATCCCAAAGGTGTTCGATGGAGAGGGTGGTGTCAGGAAAATAACCTCACACTCAATGTCAACAAAACAAAGGAGATGATCGTGGACTTCAGGAAACAGCAGAGGGAGCACCCGCCAATCCACATCGACGGGACAGTAGTGGAGAAGGTGGAAAGTTAAGTTCATCGACGTACACATCACAGACAAACTGAGATGGTCCACCCACACAGACAGCGTGGTGAAGAAGGCGAAACAGCGCCTCTTCAACCTCAGGAGGCTGAAGAAATTTGGCTTTTCACCTAAAACACTCACAAACTTCTACAGATGCACAATCGAGAGCATCCTGTCGGGCTGTATCACCGCCTGGTACGGCAATTGCTCCGCCCACAACCATAAGGCTCTCCAGAGGGTAGTGAGGTCTGCACAACGCATCACCGGGAGCAAACTACCTGTCCTCCAGGACACCTACACCACCCGATGTCACAGGAAGGCCATAAAGATCATCAAGGACAACAACCACCCGAGCCACTGCCTGTTCACCCCGCTATCATCCAGAAGGCGAGGTCAGCACAGGTGCATCAAAGCTGGGACCGAGAGACTGAAAAACAGCTTCTATCTCATGGTCATCAGACTGTTAAACAGCCATCACTGACATTGAGTGGCTGCTGCCAACATACTGACTCAAATCTCAAGCCACTTAAAACTTCTTCGGGGTAGGGGGCAGCATTTTCACTTTTGGATAAATAGCATGCCCAAATTCAACTGCCTGCTACTCATCCCCAGAATATAAGATATGCATATTATTAGTTAGATTAGATTTGGATAGACAACACTCTGAATTTTCTAAAACTGTTTGAATCATGTCTGTGAGTATAACAGAACTTATGTAGCAGGCAAAACCCCGCGGACAAACCATTCAGAATTTTTTTTTTTGAGGTCACTGTCTTTTCAATGAGCTTTCATTGGGACACCAGATTTCTAAGGGACTTGTTTGCAGTTCCTACCGCTTCCACTGGATGTCACCAGTCTTTGGAAATTGGTTGAGGTTTTTCCTTTGTGTAATGAAGAAGTACGGCCATCTTAAATGAGAGTCACTTGAAGTAAATTGTTTGAGAGAGGCACATTACCAGAGAAATTGCGTCAGTTTGTTTTCTTTTTGTTTTGAACACAGATCATCCCGTCTTCAATTTGATCGATTATTAACGTTTAAAAATACCTAACATTGTATTACAAAAGTAGTTTGAAATGTTTTGGTAAAGTTTACATGTAACTTTTGAGATATTTTGTAGTGACGTTGTGCAAGTTGGAAGCTGTGTTTTTCTGGATGAAACGCGCCAAATAAATTGACATTTTGGATATATATCGACGGAATTAATCGAACAAAAGGACCATTTGTGATGTTTATGGGACATATTGGAGTGCCAACAAAAGAAGTTCATCAAAGGTAAGGCATGAATTATATTTTTATTTCTGCGTTTTGTGTCGTGCCTGCAGTGTTGAAATATGCTACTCTCTTTGTTTACTGTTGTGCTATCATCAGATAATAGCATCTTATGCTTTCGCCGAAAAGCCTTTTTGAAATCTGACATGTTGGCTGGATTCACAACGTGTGTAGCTTTAATTTGGTATCTTACATGTGTGATTTAATGAAAGTTTGATTTTTATATCATTTTATTTGAATATGGCGCTCTGTATTTTCCCTGGCTATTGGCCAGGTGGGACGATTGCGTCCCACCTACCCCAGTTAATAATAAAAATTGGATGTAATAAATGTATCACTAGTCACTTTAAACAATGCCACTTTATATAATGTTTACATACCCTACATTACTCATCTCATATGTATATACTGTACTCTATACCATCTATTGCATCTTGCCTATGCCGTTCGGCCATCGCTCATCCATATATTTATATGCACATATTCTTATTCATTTCTTTACACTTGTGTGTATTAGGTAGTTGTTGTGAAATTGGTAGATTACTTGTTAGAGATTACTGCATGGTCGGAACTAGAAGCACAAGCATTTCGCTACACTCGCATTAACATCTGCTAACCATGTGTATGTGACCAATAAAATTTGATTTGATTTGGGGTTGAGGTCAGGGCTCTGTGCAGGCCAGTCAAGTTCTTCTACACCGATCTCAACAAATAATTTCTGTATAGACCTCGCTTTGTGCATGGGGGCATTTTAATGCTGAAACAGTAAAAGGGCCTTCCACAAACTGTTGCCACAAAGTTGGAAGCACAGAATCGTCTAGAATGTCATTGTATGCTGTAGCGTTAAGATTTCCATTCACTGGAACTAAGGGGACCTAACTCGAATCATGAAAAACAGCCACAGACCATTATTCCTCCTCCATCAATCTTTACAGGTGGCACTATGCATTGGGGCAGGTAGCGTTCTTCAGGCATCCTCCAAACCCAGATGCGCCCGTCAGACTGGCATGGTGAAGCGTGARTCTTCACTCCAGAGAACGCATTTCCACTGCTCCAGAGTCCAATGGCGGCAAGATTTATACCACTCTAGCTGACGCTTGGCATTGCGCATGGTGATCTTAGTCTTGTGGTGGGCTGCTCGGCCATTGCTTCCAGAGGCCGTTTGGAACTCTGTAGTGAGTCTTGCAACCGAGGACAGGCGATTTTTACGAGCTACGCGCTTCAGCACTCGGCGGTCCCGTTCTGTGAGTTTGTGTGGCCTACCACTTCGTGGCTGAACCGTTGTTGATCCTAGACCTTTCCACTTCACAATAACAGCACTTACAGTTGACCGGTACAGCTCTAGCAGGGCAGAATTTGCCTAACTGACTTGTTGAAAAGGTGGCATCCTATGATGGTGCCACGCTGAAAGTCACTGAGCTCTTCAGTAAGGCCATTCTGCTGCCAATGTTTGTCTTTGGAGATCGCATGACTGTGTGCTCAATTTTATACACCTGTCAGCAACGGGTGTGGCTGAAATGACCAAATCCACTAAAAGTTGCGTCCATATACTTTTGTATATGTAGTGTAGCTACATAATCTTTACTACATACTTAATATGAAGGGGTGTCCACATACTGCTGTATACATTATGTATAGCCTGTACCACCCCATCGACAAACTAACCACCTCAGTCACCGGTTTCATTAGGAAATGCATCAGTGACGTTATCCACAGTGTAGGTTTGCTGCTTTCCCCAATCAAAAGCTCTGGATTAACACAGAGGTTGGAGCTACACTAAAGGACAGGGCTACTGCACACAGAGCTTACGCAGACAACCAGGAGAGAGGGGCGCGGCCGAGTTGGCTAAAGACAGGAACAAGTACAAGAAGTCCCGCTATGATCTCCGCAGAGTCATCAAACGAGCAAAAGGACAATACAGGAATAAGGTCGAATCATAATACACAAGCTCCGCTGCCCGTCGCATGTGGCAGGGGGCTACAGTCCATAACGGATGACAAAAAAAGACCCAGCCGTGATCTGCCCAACAACGCCTCTACCAGATGAACTTATGCACCCGCAAGGCCACGGGGCCCGACGATATTCCAGGGCGCGTTCTCAGAGCAAGCACAAAACAACTGGCAGGCATATTTCAACCTCTCCTTGTCTGAGTCTGTAATCCCCATGTTTTCAGATGACCACCATCATTCCTGTTCCCAAGAACTCTAAAGGTGTAATGTCTGCTTCCAACTCACACTCTCAAACACGTAGATCCCCTGAACGCAGCTCACTTTCCAGATCCCAATCACCTGAATTCTGATCACCTGTTCACACACCTGTATGTCATTATCACACACTATTTAGTTCAGTTCTTTGCACCGCATCATTGTGAGGTATTGTTTGTTTTGTGACACACTTCTATTCGGGGCGCTGTTTTTCCTGTAATTTACTCCTCCCGTGTATGATAGTTTTTGCCTGCCTCACTAACGACAACTTTTTTTTGCCTATTCCCTGCCTGTACTTTAGCCTATCGGATTTCTGTTATCTACCTATTGCCTGATCTCCCAGACGACGTTACTAGCCTTTTCCCTGCCTGTACTTTTGCCTTTTTGGACCCCCTGCGTATGACCTTCTGCCTGCCCCTGGACCCAGCTACCTGCCTCCTCCTGTGGTCCTTTACAATAAACACCTGCACCAACTCTCTGTCTCCCATCGTGTTCCTTACAGAATACCTCACCTAAAACGACAGATGGATTCAGCGGAGCTACGTCTAGCCCGACAAGAGGAACGAATCGAAGAACTCTGCGACCTCCTTCGCCAGTCCATTCCTGCTTCACCGATATCAGGTGCCACAGCCTCCTCTCGTTCATCACTCCCATATCCATTTATAATAAATACGACGGCTCCCAAGGGAAATGTCAAGGATTTCTCATGCAGTGTAACCTGTAAATAGACCATCACCCCGCTGACTTCACCTCTGACAAAGACAGGGTGGACTTCGTCATCTCCCGAATCAATGGCAAAGCTCTGGATTGGGTCACAGCCCTGTGGGCCGCTCAAAGTTCTGATCTGTCCTCTGACTCGCGTTTCCACACCCTCTTCAAGGAGGTGGTCGACCATTCAGTTTCAGGTCGTCACACCGGGGACCTGTTATGTGAGCTGCGACAAGGCCGTCGCACCAACACTGAGTATGCCCTTGAGTTCCGTACCACGGCTGCCGGCAGTGGATGGAGTGAACCAGCTCTCCTTACAGTCTACCGGAGGGGTTTTAATCGGGAGTTACAGACTGAACTGGCCTGCAGAAGAGATTTAACAGACCTAAACCAATACAGTCGCCCATGGCCTGCGGGTCTTCCACGCCCTTTTCTTGTCCACCACTGTCCAATAGGCCCGAACCCATGCAACTCGGTCGCGCCCCTCTCACACCTGTCGAGAGACACCGGAGGTTACGTGAAAACCTGTTCCTCTCTACTCAATAGCTGTCCGATTCGCCCCCCCCCCCCCCCCCCCCCACGAAGGGGTGACCACAAACCCTCCACTTCCGCATGGGTAAGCACCTCTACGTTTTGGAATATTACCAAAAGGCAGCTCTTCTTTCTGCTAATGGGGTCACACAGTTTGTGGAGGGACTAGTGGACTCGGGGGCCGCAGGTAATTTCATTTACGAACAATTGGCACAACAGGTAAGAGTCAAACTAATCCCTGTTAATCCTCCCTTTAGGATTAATGCGCTGGACGGACAACCTCTCAGAACTGGTCTTTTGACTCGCATGACCGAAAGTATCACCCTTCAGATTGGCCTCCTTCCCTCTGATGTCATTCAGTTAATGGTGTTGTCTTCGCCTAAAGAACACCTCATCCTCGGTCACCCCCTGGCTAAGCCTTCACGACCCTGCCATCTCCTGGCGGCAAGGGGAACTGCTGTCGTGGTCTCCCGCCTGTTTTAAGAACTGCTTCAATCTACCCTGTTGAGCCACCTCTATAGAAGGATCGGAGTCTGCCATTCCAACCTACATCCCGCCTGTATATGCCCAGTTCCTGAGTGTCTTCAGCAAGAAAATMGCGTCCTTTCTGCCCACTCATCGCCTGGAGGACTGCGCGATCGATCTCCTTCCTGGGGCATTGCCCCTTAAGGGTCGGATCTACCCCTTGTCCATCCCAGAGAATGAGGCTATGGACACCTATATAGAAGAGGCCCTCGACATGGGATTCATCCATCCATGTATCCGGCTTCATCCAGTTTCTTTTTTGTGAAAATAAAGGATGGTTGTCTCCGTTCCTGCATAGATTACCGACCCCCTCATTGACCATACCATCAAGAATCGCTTCCCTCTTCCTCTGATTCTGGACGCACTAGAACAGGTTGGACAGGCTACCATCTACTCTAAACTAGACCTACATAGTGCTTACAACCTGGTCCGTATCCAAAGTGGGGATGAGTGGAGACGGTGTTCATCACCGCTAGGGGTCACTACGAATACCTGGTTATGCCCTACGGTCTCACCAATGCTCCCGCAGTCTTCCAGTCCTTCATGAATTAAGTTTTCCAGGACATGATCAACCAGTTCCTCATCGTGTACATTGACGATATCTTGATCTACATGTGCATCAGGTCCTCCAATGGCTACAGGACTACCATCTTTATGTCAAGGCTGAGAAGAGCGCCTTTTACGTTACTACGGTAACCTTCCTAGGGTTCGTGTTGACACCAGGAGGGGTCAACATGGACGAAGGCAAAGTCACAGCCGTGCTTAACTGGCCCAAACCTACTACCGTAAATGATCTACAACGTTTCCTAGGATTCGAACCAGGGTGTCTGTAGTGATGCCTCAAGAACATAAGTATTCAGACTCTTTACTCAGTACTTTGTTGAACACCTTTGGCAGCAATTACAACCTCAAGTCTTCTTGGGTATGACGCTACAAGCTTGGCACACCTGTATTTGAGGAGTTTCTCCCATTCGTCTCTGCAGATCCTCTCAAGTTCTGTCAGGTTGGATGAGGAGCGTCGCTGCAGCTACACTTCCAGAGATGTTAGATCGGGTTCAAGTCCGGGCTCTGGCTGGGCCACTCAAGGACATTCAGAAACCTGTCCCAAAGCCACTCCTGCGTTGTCTTGGCTGTGTGCTTAGGGTCGTTGTCCTGTTGAAAGGTAAACCTTCACTCCAGTCTGAGGTCTTGAGCGCTCTCGAGCAGGATTTCATCATGGATCTCTCTGTACTTTGCTTCGTTCATCTTTGCCTCAATCCTGACTAGTCTCCCAGTCCCTGCCGCTGAAAAACTTCCTCACAGCATGCTGCTGCCACCACCATGCTTCACCGTAGGGATGGTGCCAGGTTTCCTCCAAACGTGATGCTTACCATTCAGGCCAAAGAGTTCAATCTTGGTTTCATCAGACCAGAGAATCTTGTTTCTCATGGTCTGAGAGTCTTTAGATGCCTTTTAAAAAACTCCAAGTGGGCTGTCATGTACCTTCTACTGAGGAGTGGCTTCTATCTGGCCACTCTACCATAAAGGCCTGATTGGTGGAGTGCTGCAGAGATGGTTGTCCTTCTGGAAGGTTCTCCCATCTCCACAAAGYAACTCTAGAGCTCTGACGGAGTGAGCATTGGGTTCTTGGTCACCTTCCAGACCAAGGCCCTTCTCCCCCGATTGCTCAGTTTGGCCAGGCGGCCAGCTCTAAGAAGAGTCTTGGTGGTTCCAAACTTCTTCCGTTTAAGAATTATGGAGGTCACTGTGTTCTTGGGGACCTTCAATGCTGCAGAAATATTTTGGTACCCTTCCCCAGATCTGTGCCTCGACAAAATCCTGTCTCGGAGCTCTATGGACAATTCCTTTGAGCTCATAGCTTGTTTTTTGCTCTGACATGCGCTGTCAACTGTGGGACCTTATATAGACAGATGTGTGCCTTTCCAAATCATGTTAAACAAATCAAAATGTATTTTATATTTGAGAATATTCAAAGTAGCCACCCTTTGCCTTGATGACAGCTTTGCACACTATTGGCATTCTCTTAACCAGGTTCACCTGGAATACTTTTCCAACAGTCTTGAAGGAGTTCCCACATTCCCATAGCCTCTGAATGGGATGATTACAGTGGAAATTTTAGCATGTAAAATCTTGGTGGGGCAAACTCAACAAAAAACATGTTTTTATGCACGCCTGCAAAGCAGGCACCACAACACTAAACAATATATTTGTCACGCCTGCTCCAGCTCCCCCTCTATGGCGCTCGAGAGCGCCTGGCTGCCCTTCATTACGCACACCTGTCACCATGATTACGCGCAGCAGCACCCATTGGACTCACCTGGACTCCTTCCCTTCGTTGACTGCCCCATCTATATGTGTTTGTTTCTCAGGTGGGTCCCCATGTTCCCCGCATTATTGTCATTAATGTCGTTATTTTTCCCCTGCCCAGACGCTGTTCCTGTTCTGTTTCATGTCTGTTGTTTATTAAATGTTCACTCCCTGTACTTGCTTCTCGTTGCCCTGCGTCGATCCTTACAATATTAATTGCACTGTAACGGTGACAAACGGTCCCGCAAACTGTTAGGGCCCACATAAAGCGGTCTCAACAGCAGAGCTTTATTTTCAGCACCATGGAGTGAATCCTTACCATCGTTACACCTGGCTATCAGCGGAGCCTTGTTTGGCAGCAAAACAGTTCATTCAGCCTCATTTACTGCCTTTTTAAAAACATAGCTGATATGGCTGACTGACTTAAACAATGTGGTTTCCACTGACAAGTGAGATGTACAAACGATGGCATAAGGGAACGATGAGGGGACAAGAGGCATTCCGTAATTTTGATTAAGGCATTAATGAGCGAGTTAAGACGGACGTAGTCAATATAACTATTTGTTCAGCACTTTTGAAATGTACAGAAACAGATTTCAGATTGTGGGCCGTTCTTACAGTATTCTCCCTGTACAGCAAGTCAGAACTGTAGGATAAATAAAGGGGGCATATAAGCAGACAATGAAAGCTCTTACAATATTTAATGATGACATTTATATAAAACAGGCTATGGGCTACATGTGCACCACCAAGTCAGAACAGTAGGCTAAGTTATGAGGGGGGAAAGGGACCAAATTATTAGGGTGAGGCACATAGGCTACTAACAGCTTACTTCATACATCATACACTTAGTATTACTTTCTTAGCTACAGTATACATATCTCCTTGGCATATTACATCATTTATGTAGCAGCATACAAGACATTTTTGGACTCAACGTTGTGCTGTGCTCACTTGAACAGGGAGGTCTGAGATTTCCCAGTTCCGAGTTTCCAGTTGTTTTGAATGCGGCAAAAGTCATGCTGGATTGATAGTATGGCCAATGTATAAAACCTTTTCTGGCCATGGTGTTGCATGTTAATGTTTATCCTTTTAAGCTTGGAAAAGAGACCCTTAAACCCAGACTTGGACCACACACCTTCTCCACTGAATAGCAGGCTAGTGATGCTTTGCAACACTTGCAGTTAGCCACTGATTCCTTCCAAACCACTCATTGTTGAATTTGCGATTTCCAACTTGTGTAATGTTTAAGTCCAATGGCCAATGAGCACCGATACATTTTATCTATAATTTCTCTTCATATGACAAGGTTTGAAAATAATTTTCCAGTAGATTGTCGACGTGATTTATGATGATGACTGCTTGTCTAGCTTGCTAACTAAGATTTTGAAAGTATGATGCTGACATGATCAGTCCAATCAAAGCTACGGTAGATAATAACGTGATTTGACATTATTTTATCTATGGCCAATGACCTTGAGCCTTCCAATGTAACTATGGCAACACCCAAGGGGCTTGAACTTTCTAGCTCTCCCTGTAGATTTTGCGGTGATGTAATGTCCCCATGAATTACAGAACACAGCCAATCACGGCGCAACTAGAGAAAATGACCAACCCCTATGCGCTGTATGTTCTGCTGTCTGCCTCTCCACAACAGAAAGCGCTGAGCTAGGCCGAAACACCTGCATTTTGAAGCTGCCTTACTCAAGAAAGCAAAAAAGAGACCGCGTTTGTATGCGACTTTATTAACTTAATTTTTTTACATTATTTGCTAACTGATATGTGACACGTATTAATGAATTATTTTTTATTTCACCTTTATTTAACCAGGTAGGCTAGTTGAGAACAAGTTCTCATTTGCAACTGCGACCTGGCCAAGATAAAGCATAGCAATTCGACACATACAACAACACAGAGTTACACATGGAATAAACAAAAGATACAGTCAATAATACAGTTGAACAAAAGAAAACAAAAAGTCTATATACAGTGTGTGCAAATGAGGTAAGATAAGGGAGT
Source organism: Salvelinus sp. IW2-2015 (assembly GCF_002910315.2). Taxonomy (NCBI): domain Eukaryota; kingdom Metazoa; phylum Chordata; class Actinopteri; order Salmoniformes; family Salmonidae; genus Salvelinus; species Salvelinus sp. IW2-2015. The sequence goes on along the minus strand of NW_019943220.1, from coordinate 68,224 downwards.
TAAGGCAATAATAGGCATGGTGGTGAAGTAATTACAATATAGCAATTAAACACTGGAATGGTAGATGTGCAGAAGATGAATGTGCAAGTAGGGATACTGGGGTGCAAAGGAGCAAGATAAATAAATAAATACAGTATGGGGATGAGGTAGGTAGATAGATGGGCTGTTTACAGATGGGCTATGTACAYGTGCAGTGARCTGTGAGCTGCTCTGACAGCTGGTGRTTAAAGCTAGTGWGGGAGATATGAMTCTCCAGKTTCAGAGATTTTTGCAGTTCGTTCCAGTCATTGGCAGCAGAGAACTGGAAGGAAAGACGACCAAAGGAGGAATTGGCTTTGGGGGTGACCAGTGAGATATACCTGCTGGAGCGCGTGCTACGAGTGGGTGCTGCTATGGTGACCAGTGAGCTGAGATAAGGCGGGGCTTTACCTAGCAGAGACTTGTAGATAACCTGTAACCGGTGGGTTTGGCGATGAGTATGAAGCGAGGGCCAACCAACGAGAGCGTACAGGTCGCAATGGTGGGTAGTGTATGGGGCTTTGGTGACAAAACGGATGGCACTGTGATAGACTGCATCCAATTTGTTGAGTAGAGTGTTGGAGGCTATTTTATAGATGACATCACCGAAGTCGAGGATCGGTAGGATGGTCAGTTTTACGAGGGTCGGTTTGGCAGCATGAGTGAAGGATGCTCTGTTGCGATATAGGAAGCTGATTCTAGATTTAATTTTGGATTGMAGATGCTTAATGTGAGTCTGGAAGGAGAGTTTACAGTCTAACCAGACACCTASGTATTTGTAGTTGTCCACGTATWCTAAGTCAGAGCCGTCCAGAGTAGTGATGCTGGACGGGTGAGCAGGCTGGCGGGCAGTGATCGATGAATAGCATGCATTTAGTTTTACTTGCGTTTAAGAGCAGTTGGAGGCCACAGAAGGACGTTGTCTGGCATTGAAGCTCGTCTGGAGGTTAGTTAACACAGGTCCAAAGAGGGGCAAGAAGTATACAGAATGGTGGTCTGCGTAGAGGTGGATCAGAGAATCACCGCAGCAAGAGCAACATCATTGATGAATACAGAGAAGAGAGTCGGCCCGAGAATGAACCCTGTGGCACTCCCATAGAGACTGCCAGAGGTCGGACAACAGGCCCTCTGATTTGACACACTGAACTCTATCAGAAAAGTAGTTGGTAAACCAGGCGAGGCAGTCATTTGAGAAACCAAGGCTGTCGAGTCTGCCAATAAGAATGTGGTGATTGACAGAGTAGAAAGCCTTGGCCAGGTCGATGAATACGGCTGCACAGTAATGTCTCTTATCGATTATGATTATGATGTTGTTTAGGACCTTGAGCGTGGCTGAGGTGTACCAATGACCACTCTGATAGTAGATTGCATAGGAGAAGGTATGGTGGGATTCGAAATGGTCGGTAATCTGTTTGTTAACTTGCTTTCGAAGACCTTAAAGACAGGGTAGGATAGATATAGGTCTGTAGCAGTTTGGGTCTAGGTGTCACCCCCTTTGAAGAGAGGATGACCGCGGCAGCTTTCCAATCTTTGGGAATCTCAGACGATACGAAAGAGAGGTTGAACAGGCTTTAATAGGGGTTTCAACAATTTCGGCAGATAATTTAGAAAGAGAGGGTCCAGATTGTCTAGCCTGGCTGATTTGTAGGGTCCAGATTTTGCAGCTCTTTCAGAACATCAGCTATCTGGTTTGGGTGAAGAGAAATGGTGGGGCTTGGGCGGGTTGCTGTGAAGGGTGCCGGGCAGTTGACCGGGGTAGGGGTAGCCAGGGTGGAAAGCATGCCCGCCGTAGAGAAATGCTTATTGTTCTCAATTATAGTGGATTTATCGGTGGTAACAGTGTTTCCTAGCCTCAGAGCAGTGGGCAGCTGGGAGGAGGTGCTCTTATTCTCCATGGACTTTACAGTGTCCCAGAACTTTTTTGAGTTAGTATACAGGATGCAATTTCTGTTTGAAAAAAGCTAGCCTTAGCTTTCCAAACTGCCTGTGTTATATTGTTCCTAACCTCCCTGAAAAGTTGCATATCACGGGGGCTATTCAATGCTATTGCAGAACGCCACAGGATGTTTTTGTGCTGGTCAAGTGCTGGAGTGAACCAAGGACTATATCTATTCCTAGTTCTAAATTTTTTGAATGGGCGATGCTTATTTAAGATGGTGAGGAAGGCACTTTTAACCTTTTGTCAATAGGGGGAGCTGTTAGCACTATTTATTTTTTTACATTTCCAAATTAAACTGCCTTGTACTCAATTCTTGCTCGTACAATATGCATTATTTTTACTATTGGATAGAAACAATCTCTAGTTTCTAAAACCGTTTGAATTATGTCTGTGGGTGAACCAGAACTCTTTCTACAGCGAAAATCATGACAGACATGCGAAGGTCAGAAATCTAGGCTCTGTTCTCAGATCAGTTTAAAGCTCTGTGTGTGCCCTATGGTCGAAATGAACTCACCCGCCTTCCCCTGGATGTCAGTAACCAATGAGAAGTGGAATTGGAGTCTCTACGTATTTCTCAGAGTTTATAAAAGGCCATGGAGTGACATGTCCGTCTTCTGGACGCTCGTCAAGGCGCAAGAGAGGACATCAGAATGGCATGCTCAAAAGCTCTCGTATCGGCAAAGATATAATCCGTCTGTGATTTAATTCGATATAATGTTTAGAAACAATCATAACGAAGTATTTTAAACCGATTATATCAGTTTATGCGAGATATTGCTATTTTCGGAATTTTCGTAGATGCGCTTTGAGGATTTGGACATGTGTGTGCCACGTAGCTATTGTTAGCTGCTAGTTCCGAAGTTGAAGAGGACGTTTTACACACAAAGCAACGATTCTTTTGGACAAAGGACAACTTGCCCAAGATTCTGATGGAAGCTCGTCCCAAAAGTAAGAGCACTATTTATATTTTATTCCGTATTTATGTGGAAAAATGTAAACGCATTTGTCGGCCATTATTGCGGCACTAGTCTGGCTGTAACGCACACTGTATGTCTAGTAACGTTAAATTTTAAAATCTAACTCAGCGGTTGCATTAATAACTAATGCATCTGTCATTTAGCTGTCCAAACCTGTATTTTTTTTTGTCAATCTAATCGATAAATAATCGTAAACCTTAGGTGCCTTTCAAGATGGCGCCGGCCAGAAGGCATGCATGTTTGACTGATTACATTGCATAACCACGATTTGTGATGCTAAATATGCACATTTTCGAACAAACTCTATATGCATTGGTGTAATATGATGTTACAGGACTGTCATCTGAAGAATTCTGAGAAGGTTAGTGAAAAAATTAATATATTTTGGTGGTGATAACGTTATCGCTCTTTTTGCCTTGAATCAATGCTGGGTGATGTTAGCTCATGTGGTATGCTAATATACGATATATTGTGTTTTCGCTGTAAAACACTTAGAAAATCTGAAATATGTCTGGATTCACAAGATCTGTGTCTTTCAATTGCTGTACGCTGTGTATTTTTAAGAAATGTTTTATGATGAGTAATTAGGTAATACACGTTGCTCTCTGTAGTTATTCTAGTCGCTTTGGTGGTTTTGTGTGATAGTGGCTGCAATGGTAAAACTGTGATTTATACCTTGAAAAATGCACATTTTTCGAGAAAAACAGATGCTATACCATAAATATGTTATCAGACTGGTCATCTTATGAAATTGTTTCTTGGTTAGTGGCTAATATATCTTTATTTAGTCGAATAGTGATAGCTACTGATGAGTAAAAACTGGTGAGTAAAAAAAATGTGGTGTCTTTTGTTAACGTGGTTAGCTAATAGATTTACATATTGTGTCTTCCCTGTAAAACATTTTAAAAATCAGAAATGATGGCTGGATTCACAAGAAGTGTATCTTTCATCTGGTGTCTTGGACTTGTGATTTAATGATATATTTAGATGCTAGTATTTACTTGTGACGCTATGCTAGGCTATGCTAGTCAGCTTTTTTACTGTGGGGGGTGCTCCCGGATCCGGGTTTGGGAGGAACTAGAAGTTAAAGAATAGCCTGGGATCATCTACTGACGGGATGAGATCAATGTCATTCCAGGATACCCCGGCCAGGTCGATTAGAAAGGCCTGCTCGCAGAAGTGTTTCAGGGAGCGTTTGACAGTGATGAGGGGTGGTCGTTTGGTCGCAGACCCATTACGGATGCAGACAATGAGGCAGTGATCGCTGAGATCTTGATTGAAAACAGCAGAGGTGTATTTGGAGGACGAGTTAGTTAGGATGACATCTATGAGGGTGCCCGTGTTTACGGATTTGGGATTGTACCTGGTAGGTTCATTGATAATTTGTGTGAGATTGAGGGCATCAAGCTTAGATTGTAGGATGGCCGGGGTGTTTAGCATGTCCCAGTTTAGGTCATTTAGTAGCACGAGCTCAGAAGATAGATGGGGGGCAATCAATTCACATATGGTATCGAGGGCACAATTGGGGGGCAGAGGAAGGTCTACAGCAAGCTGCAACTGTGAGAGACTTGTTTCTGGAAAGGTGAATTTTTTGAAGTAGAAGCTTGAATTGTTTGGGTACAGACCTGGATAGTAATACAGAACTATGCAGGCTATCTTTGCAGTAGATTGCAACAGCGCCCCCTTTGACAGTTCTATCTTGGCGGAAAATGTTAGTTAGCGATGGAGATTTCAGGGTTTTTGGTGGTTTTCCTAAGCCAGGATTCAGACACGGCTAAGACATCCGGGTTGGCAGTGTGCTAAAGCAGTGAGTAAAACAAACTTAGGGAGTAGGCTTCTAATGTTAACATGCATGAAACCAAGGCTTTTACGGTTACAGAAGTCAACAAATGAGAGCACCTGGGGAGGGGGAGTGGAGCTAGGCATTGCAGGACCTGGATTAACTTCTACATCACCAGAGGAACAGAGGAGAAGTAGGATAAGGGTACGGCTAAAGGCTATACGAACTGTCCGTCTAGCACGTTCGGAACAGAGAGTAAAAGGAGCAGATTTCTGGGCACGATAGCATAGATTCAAGGCATAGTGAACAGACAAAGGTAAGGTAGGATGTGAGTACATTGGAGGTAAACCTAGGCATTGAGTAATGATGAGAGAGATATAGTCTCTAGAGACATTTAAACCAGGTGATGTCATCGCGTATGTAGGAGGTGGAACAACATGGTTGGTTAAGGCATATTGAGCAGGGCTAATGTCAAAATGACATGCAAAACAGGCAGTAAAATAAATAATAATAATAATATATTTTATTTTTATTTTTTGCTAAACAGGTGGTGTTCAAAATAGGTAGAGCRCTGACCCACCTGCCCTGAATYATGGGTCGTCACTCGATGATTKGATAGGAATTCAAGTCAGATAACATTTTTACTATGACTAGAAAATGCATCACAGACTGTTTTATCTAAATGGATGATAGTTGGTGTCCGTATAGTCAAGACATGGTGGCTCGGCAGACAGCCCAAATGTACATGTACATTTTATGGTTGTCCTCACATACAGTATCGCCCCTTCAGGATCAAATCAAAGTTGGAATTCTGTATTTCTTTATTTTTATCACAGTAAAAATAGTCTTTGGACTTAAATGGGTTATGGATGATAAGGATCATTTGATTTTCTGATGAAAAATATATTATATTACAGGATAAAGGTAGAAGTTAAGATACAATCTCACACGTTTTACCTGTTTAATGAAATGAGACACAGACTTTCACCGACTGACTTTCAAATCATAGAAGCCGTCAATGTGGCTGGATAAGAGCCTTGAAAACATTGGATGTCTCCATTTAAAATATGAAGTTATACAACACATGAGCTTCTGATTCAACTGTGTCTTTATTAGAACAAGTATGAAAACAAGATGTCAAATTATGATTTTGTTGCCTGTGTTTCATTTTTACTAACCCCCTAAAAAGCAGGACAATTCTAGTATCCATTAATGTTTTAAAGATTCTTGGAGCATCCTAAGACTTCTAAAAGTAATTATCAAAGGACTTGTTTGGCAGCTGGCTTGCTCACTAAGAGCCATACTTTCCCCCAGTGTACAGCCCCATCCCTCTCTTCTTTCTCCTGTCCTCTCTCCTGCTTTCTCCTCTCTCTCCTAAACCCTCCTTTCTCTCCTCTCTCCCCTACCCTCCTTTCTCCCCTCCTCTCCTCACTCTCTCCCCACCCTCCTTTCTCCCTCTCTCCCCACTCTTCCCCTACCCTCCTGTTCTCTCTCCTCACTCTCTCTCTCCTTCCTCTCTCCCTACCCTCCTTTCTCCCTTCTCTCTCACCTCTCCCCTACCTCCTGGTCCTCTCAATCAAACAATGTACCTCCAATGCACTAATACACACACACCACACACACACCTTTCTGTTACAGTCTAGCTCCAAATAAAGGAAGGTAAATCCGACAATCAAATCCAGTTTTACTGAAATCACTGGAAATATGCTGAAGAGCCGCTGAGCCAGTCAAATATGAAAAAGGTTTAAACAATCATTCAAATGGCCAGATCATCTTTGGATGCAGGGCACAGGTTGTTTTAATTATACTGGTTGATTGGCCCAGTTGCCCAGGGTACCATTGGATTGACAACAAAACACAATGTCACTGCCAAAGACTCCAAGACACTGAAGAAAAGGTTCAGAGTGTCAATATAATCAAGCCTTGGTGTGAAACTTCTAGTTATCAACATTATTATATGAGCAATAATGAACAGCTTTGAAGTAAATAAGCAGGCTTCAACTAGTTTACAGTGTTATTGTTTATATGATGTGGTTTAATTCTTATGGCTCGCAGTCCGGTAACGGGACCGATATGACAACAGCCAGTCACTGCAGGCGCCAGAATTCAAAAACCAGAAATCTCATAATTAAAATTCCTCAGACATTCATGTGTCTTATATCATATTTTAAAGGTAATCTTGTTGTTAATCCACCAAAGTGTCCGATTTCAAATAGGCTTTTCAGCGGAAGCACTACAAACGATTATGTTAGGTCACCACAAAACCACAATAATCACAGCCATTTTTCACCAGCTAAAGATAGCTTCAACAAAAACCAGAATAGAGATAAAATGAATCACTAACCTTCGATTATTTTCATCAGATGACACTCATAGGACTTCATGTTACACAGATACATGCATGTTTTGTTTGATTAAATTCATATTTAATATAAAAAATCTGAGTTTACATTGGAGGCTACAGATTCACTAAATGCAAAAACATCAGTGACTTTGCATAGCCCTACGTTTCAACAGAAATACTCATCATAATAATAGATTCATAATACAAGTTATACCGTTAGAATTATAGATATACCTCTCCTTAATGCAACCGCTGTGTCAGATTTCAAAAAAACTTTACGGAAAAAGAATTGCACGCTATAATCTGAGACGGCGCTCTAAAACAGCATACCACAGCTGCAAAGATGGCTTCACTATAAACAATAAAATACATGATAAATATTCCATTACCTTTGATGATCTAGATCAGAAAGCACACCAGGAATCCCAGGTCCACAATAAATGTTTGTTTTGTTCGAAAAAATCCGTTATTTATGTCCAAATACATTCTTTTGTTAGCACGTCTGGTTTACATATCCAAACGCTATTTCTGGTCAGCGTTATTTCGGACCAAAACTTCAAAATGTGATATTACCGGTCGAAGAAACATTTCAAACTAAGTACTGAATCAATCATTAGGATGTTTTTAACATATAGCTTCAATAAAGTTCCAACCGGAGTATTCGTTCTTGTCTGCGTGAGCAATGGAACGTCAGTGTCTTGCATGAAGAAAAGGCATGATCAGGAAATGGCTGCTTGATGGACACCTGACTGATTCTGCTCTCATTCTCTCCCACAACATCATAGAAGTCTCATTGGAATTTCTATTGATGGTTGACATCTAGTGGAACCCCTAGGCAGTGCAACATCATTCATAACTCAATTGGATTTCTTAAGGGACTCTGGTGAATACAGACAAGCTCAGATTTCTGACTTCCTGTTTTGATTTCAACTCAGGATTTTGCCTGCCAATATGAGTTCTGTTAATCTCACAGACATAATTCAAACAGTTTTAGAAACTTTAGAGTGTTTTCTATCCAATACTAATAATAATATGCAAATATTAGCAACTATGACTGAGGAGCAGGTGGTTTGATATGGGCACCTTTCATCCAAGCTACTCAATACTGCCCCTTCAGCCATAAGAAGTTTTAAATTACTCAATCCAAGTGGTATTAAAATCCCAGTCACAATTTTGTTTATTGATTTAACCCTTATTTTACCAGGTAAGTTGACTGAGAACACATTCTCATTTACAGCAACGACCTGGGGAATGGTTACAGGGGAGAGGAGGGTGGATGAATGAGCAAATTGGACTCTGTACAATACAGAGATTACATAAGGAGTATGTGGAAGTGCCCAAAATCGGTATAATCTAATCTAACCTGCATCATCTGAGGTTGTAGACAGCATCACTAATACCTCCTCTTGAATCAGTTGGCTGAAACCATATTGCTCTAGACAGACCATACTGTAAAAAAGGGGGACATGGGACAGCGAGTATATCCAACCACACAGTGATGAATGAGGAATTTGTTATGCTGTGCAGATGAGGCTCATCCAAGGGGGATTGTGGGTAATATCATCAGTTATCAAATGGAAGACTCATCCCACTGGGCACAAACTGGTCGAACCAACGTTGTTTCAACATAATTTGTCAGTGTATTGTGACGTGAAATCTACGTGGGGTATATATTGGATTTGTTTTGAGGGTGAAATTTTAAACCACGGGATTATGTTATCATGGTAACCAAATTTCATCGTAGACAAACTTTGTATAAAATATGTTTAATTTGTAACTTTAAAACAACGTCAACTCCTTAACGTTATATCCACTATCAGAAGAAGAAAAAAAACTATAGGCTGGGCAGCACCTCCTACTGGATAACTGATATATCTACAGCTACCCTTTGGTCTCCCAAGCAGGGTTTTAATAAAACCCACCCCAGCTTAGCCATGATATTGGTCACTGACTATGACCAATGTGCTGTTGTGACAATGATTGTTGAGAGATATCTACTTTTAAAAACAAAATAGATTCACTTTTGCTAACAAAGTCATTCCAGGGTATAGATGCAAATTCTGTTAGCTAGCTAACAGTTAGAGTTAAACCTTCAATTTGATGTAGCCAAGTTAGTATAGCTAGCTAACTAGCTATGGTTCTAAAAAATAAAATATGTCTGTGCTTAAATGCAGAGGTCGAGGACAATAGACAGCTTTTTAAAGAATACGCTGAATGAGTGAAACCTGGCCTCTTTGATTCCAAAGTTTGAGTAAAACCCCAAATACCTTTTTGAGAGTGAGGACAGAGCTTCTTTGGGGGGGGGGTGTTGATTTTCATTGACCCCGTCTTCCACGTTGTCATCGACAACCAATAGTACAACCTGAATGGGAACTTTAAAGACTTCCCCAGAGACTCTTAGAACCCATGCAGCCACTTTGGGACTCAATACTTTACAGCTACCATAAATAGTCTGGCCTTAATTTCACCATACTTGGTTTATTGGGCATTTGCACAGATATTCTGTCACAGTGACCAACCTGACACAGGCTGGAAGCAGCTCATGGGCACTTAGGGGTAAAGTGCCTTGCGCAAGGGCACAACGGCAGTATACAGAGATATTGTAGCTGGTAACCCTCTGGCTGCCGGATCACTCCCTGCATATTTCCTCGTAGGCAGCTAGAGGTTGGAACCAGTAACCCATTGTTTATCAGCCTGCCTTTCTAACCTGGAAACTACTGCCYCCCCTATTCATCTAGCTCTCTCCTCACTCTCTTGTCTTTGTTCAACCATTTGACCTGCCTTATCAACCCTTCCCTCCTCAAAGTATGTCATTTAGAAATGTAGGTTTCCCTCTAGCAGTTAAGCCTAGTGMTTAAGAGCGTTGGGCCAGTAACAGAAAGGTTGCTAGTTCGAATCCCTGAGCCAGCAAGGTGGYAAAATCTGCCTTTTGCCCTTCTGCAGTTAACCCCCAACAATAACTGRTCCCCGMGCGCCGAAGACATAGTCAGAGAGTATCGGCGTCTGCTGGATACTCCAGGCATGGTGTGTTAAATTCTTTACAAAAACATTAGACTTGAATTTGATTCTGTTTACTATGATTAACTAGRTTGGCTGATTCGACCCAAGTGACTCACAACARAGGGAGAGCTGTGAACACACTGTTRTGGAAAGGAGGCTGTTTGTTAATGCAATATTTGCTCAAATTGTGCGACAGGGTTTGATTGCTTCTCTCAAATGTATTTTTTTTCTCCCTCAGTTCAGACTTCTCATTGTTTGAATTTGAAAATCCAACCATTGTAACAGAAGTGGGGGCGGGGCTCAAGGGCTGAGTGTGGCTGTGGGTGTTTCGGTGAGAAAGACYCAGAGGAGAGCCAACCAGTAAAAGCACAGCCTCCTTTCATTATCAATGCATTGTGCTGACAACARCAAAGAGCCATTCCWTACTGAGGTCAGGAGGARTTCCAGAGTRAGGTGTAATCCAGGCTAATGATTAAACTGCAATGGAAAAGTKATTGTTTGTCTGCTTCGCTACAGATTGCTAAAGAGCCTTCTCAATTTAAAACCCAGAGTTCTCAGGGGGAAATTGGATCAGGGACTTCAAGGACAAAAAAKAAACGTTGCTTTGCAGCACGTCTAGTTTGAAATTACCCTTCTGGTGGTGTCTCAGATGCTAATTTCTTTTTAAATCCTGAAACAATTAAGTTATTCACTAAACATTCTCCTCTCTAGATATACAAGGTGACATCGCTTTAAGATTCCGCCAGTTCTACAAATATTGTCAGGAAGACGATTCTGACCCAGCATGGAAGAGACCAGAAAGTCCTTCATTGACTTGCAGCCCGTAGGTTTAAATAGTAGATAGGCATGGGGAGATTGATGGGGAAATGAGATGATAGCATTTGCAAACCTTGAATGAAAGGAACAGCATGCAAAAAATCTGTTATGCATAACTGCACACTCCAAAACATTGTTGTGTAAATGATCCTATGAGCCTCAGCTCCAAATGAATGGAACATGTAGGCATGAAACTGGGATTGGATGTTTTATATTTATATTTGTAAATGGCTATATGGTATACAAAATAAATTGTGCGCAATGGCATTGTCCTTTGCAGAAGTCCTCATATTCAAAATTTGGATGATTTATATCTAACAGGTTGGAACCTGCACCAGGCGGAGGCGGAAGTGACCAGACCCTACCAATTTGTGTCGGKTCTTGGGGACTGCTCACAGGTGTTTACAGTCATTYGTGGACAGGCAWTGGAGCAAGGCACACTGCGTGGGGCACTGGATGTGTGCTTCAAGTCCTATGATGTGTTTGATATCAACTTTCCCACTGTGCCCCCAGCARGGGAATTATTARAGACCACAGTGTATCAGCTGTCAGGTACAGTATCCACCACGAGCATGTATTTTTTTCCACTGAAAAATACTGATAAGTATCTACTCTTGTATGTAATTTCAGAAGTGACAGGACGAAACACATGTGTTTGTGTTCCTGTGAATTAATAGATCAATGGATGGATGAGACCCTGATTCAGAGGGGTTAGGTTAAATGTGGAAGACACATTTCAGTTGAATGTATTCAGTTGTACAACTGACTAGGTACCCCCTTTCCCTTTTCCCCTTTCCCTTTTCCCTTTTCCCCTTTCCCCTTTTCCCCTTTCCCTTTTCCCTTTTCCCTTTTCCTTTCCCCTTTTTCTTCAACCTCTTGGCCATGTTCTGTTATAATCTCCACCCGGGCACAGCCAGAAGAGGACTGGCCACCCCTCATAGCCTGGTTCCTCTCTAGGTTTCTTCCTAGGTTCTGGCCTTTCGAGGGAGTTTTTRCCTAGCCACCGTGCTTCTACACCTGCATTGCTTCCTGTTTGGGGTTTTAGGCTGGGTTTCTGTACAGCACTTTGAGATATCAGCTGATYTACGAAGGGCTTAATAAATAAATGTGATTTGAATTTGAGTAGAGTGATGTGTGTGTACTGTCACCTAAGATAGAATGTGCTAATCTATTAATTAGCTCTGACACTGTCTGATAACACAGATCTGTGTCTCACACACGCATGCTTTGTTTTTCTCAGATTGCAATCTGTGTGCACATTAGGCTAATGGTTTGGAKTGTTCATGAAATAATAGAGATCAATTTTAAATCATTCCTATTTTATGAAATCTTATTTTATGAACTAACACATACTCATAATAGGGCTTCGTTTTAATGTGCTATTTAAAAATATTATACATTCTTGTACATTGTGGACAATTCTCTGATGTGCTGTGATGTATGTTCTGAAATGAAGGCTAAACGAATTAATTATGACATTCAATATTGTATCTTGATTGTGTGTAGGAAAAGGAGGGGGTGAGATGGTAGAGAAGGCAAACATGTATAAGCCAAATTGAAATTAGCATTACATTGAAAATAACCCAAGGTTTACCATTAAACAAAAAATGGCCCAATGTGCTGTGTCAATCCAACAACCCAATGTGCTGTGTCAATCCAACAACCCAAAAGTGCCTGTTATTACAACCAATGTGTGCTGTGTCAATCCAACAACCCAATGTGCTGTGTCAATCCAACAACCCAAATGTGCTGTGTTTATGTTACAACCCAATGTGCTGTGTCAATCCAACAACCAATGTGCTGTTCAATCCAACAACCCAAATGTGCTGTGTTTATGTTACAACCCAATGTGCTGTGTCAATCCAACAACCCAATGTGCTGTGTCAATCCAACAACCCAAATGTGCTGTGTTTATGTTACAACCCAATGTGCTGTGTCAATCCAACAACCCAATGTGCTGTGTCAATCCAACAACCAAATGTGCGTGTTTATGTTACAACCCAATGTGCTGTGTTTATGTACAACCCAATGTGCTGTGTCAATCCAACAACCCAATGTCGCTGTGTCAATCCAACAACCAAATGTGCTGTGTTTATGTTACAACCCAATGGGCTCTGGTTTATTACAACCCAATTGCTGTGTCAATCCAACAACCCATGTGCTGTGTCAATCCAACAACCCAAATGTGCTGTGTTTATGTTACAACCCAATGTGCTGTGTCAATCCAACAACACCAATGTGCTGTGTTTATGTTACAACCCAATGTGCTGGTTTATGTTAAAACCCAATGTGCTGTGTTTATTCTACAACCCAATGTGCTGTGTTAATCCAACAACCCAATGTGCTGTGTTATTCTACAACCCAATGTGCTGTGTTTATGTTACAACCAATGTGCTGTGTCAATCAACAACCCAATGTGCTGTTTTATGTTACAACCCAATGTGCTGTGTTATGTTACAACCCAATGTGCTGTGTTTATGTTACAACCCAATGTGCTGTGTTTATGTTACAACCCAATGTGCTGTGTTTATGTTACACAAGTGCTGTCAATCCAACAACCCAATGCTGTGTCAATCCAACAACCCAATGTGCTGTGTCAATCCAACAACCCAATGTGCTGTGTCAATCCAACAACCCAATGTGCTGTGTCAAGTCCAACAACCCAATTCTGTGTTATGTACAACCAATGTGCTGTGTCAATCCAACAACCCAATGTGCTGTGTTTATGTACAACCCAATGTCTGTGTCAATCCAACAACCCATGTGCTGTGTTTATATTACAACCCCCAACACACTGGGTTGCTTTAACTCAGCAATATAGTCTAATTTACCCAGCAGTTTCGTCAAGTGCTCACACCAAGGCGCTGGGTTACAAGCCCAATCCAAACCCGCTGGGTTGAAATAACCCAACACCGTGGTTGTACAATATTGTTAAAATTACCCAAATTTGATTATTTTTTTTAACCCAGCATTTTTTAGAGTGTAAGAGTAATTCATTTTGGAAAAATAATATGAATTGCCATATTAGGCATAATTCAATTTCTACCCTTTTAAGATGCCAAAATAAAATATTTTCAGTATCCTAATTAGTTTTAGTTCTGCGTTTTCTGATTSTTTCAGTGCAACAAGCTTCAAACAAAGGATTTTCACATGGCAGCCATCTCCAACTGTTCACTCAAAAAGACAATAYTTCTGAARTGGGTATGTTTTGGWTGTTGTTTTAATTATTACACATTTGTTAATTATCTTTACACTTCCATTGGTTGAAATCTACTGCTCAGTTGGCTCATGTAAATTATTCTGTAGTTGCCCATTTAAACATTCTAAGGTCAACATCCCCATAGTGTTCACATTTCTCTCAGGTAAATGTTTCAGCTTCATAAAAATATGAAATAAACAATTGATTTGGGAAATATCCAGTCTGCTGTTTGCTGTATTGAATGAATTTTTATCAGTTAATAAGACACTGAATACATGTTGTTTGTTTAGTTTCTTCTATGAGAAGTTAACTTTACATTTTGTGATTTGGTTAATGTAGATACAACATTTCAATGTTAACACACAGTAACCAAAAACCTGATCTACAGTGCATTCGGAAAGTATTCAGACCCCTTCGCTTTTTCCACATTTTGTTACGTTACAGCGTTATTGGATTAAATATTTTTCTTCCCTTGTCAATCTACACACAATAGKCCATAATGACAAAGCAAAAATAGGTTTTTAGAAATGTTTTCAAATTTATTAAAAATAAAAACAGAAAAACCTTATTTACTTAAGTATTCAGACCATTTGCTATGAGACTGGAAATTGAGATCAGGTGCATCCTGTTTCCATTGATAATCCTTGAGATGTTTCTACAACTTGATTGGAGTCCACCTGTGGTAAATTCAATTGATTGGACATGATTTGGAAAGGTACACACCTGTCTGAATAAGGTCCCACAGTTGACAATGCATGTCAGAGCAAAAACCAAGCCATGATTTCGAAGGAATTGTTTGTAGAGCTCGGAAACAGCAACGTCGAGGCAAAGATGTGGGGAAGGGTACCAAAAAATGTCTGCAGCATTGAAGGTCCCCAAGAACACAGTGGCCTGCATAATTCTAAAATGTAAAAAGTTTGGAACCACCAAGACTCTTCCTAGAGCTGGCAGTCCGGCCAAACTGAGCAATCAGGGGAGAAGGGCCTTGGTCAGGGAGGTGAGAAAGAACCCGATGGCTACTCTAACAGAGCTCCAGAGTTCCTCTGTGAAGATGGGAGAACCTTCCAGAAGGACAACCATCTCTGCAGCACTCCACCAATCAGGACTTTATGGTAGAGTGGCCAGACAGAAGCCACTCCGCAGTAAAAGGCACATGACAGCCCACTTGGAGTTTGCAAAAAGGGACCTAAAGGACTCTCAGACCATGAGAAACAAGATTCTCTGGTCTGATGAAACCAAGATTGAACACTTTGGCCTGAATGGCAAGCGTCACGTCTGGCGGAAACCAGGCACCACTGATCACCTGGCCAATACCATCCCAACGGTAAACCATGGTGGTGGCAGCATCATGCTGTGAGGAATTCTTCAGCGGCAGGGACTGGGAGACTAGTCAGTATCGAGGGAAAGATGAACGGAGCAAAGGACAGAGAGACCCTTGATGAAAACCTGCTCCAGAGTGCTCTGGACCTCAGACTGGTGCGAAGGTTAACCTTCCAACAGGACAATGACCCTAAGACAATMCAGGAGTTGCTTCTGGACAAGCCTCAATGTCCTTGAGTGGCCCAGCCAGAGCCCGGACTTGATCCCGATCAATCATCTCTGGAGAGACCTGAAAATAGCTGTGCAGCAATGCTCCACATCCAACCTGACAAAGTTTGAGAGGATCTGCAGAGAAGAATGGGAGGATCACCCCAAATACAGGTGTTCCAAGCTTGTAGCATCATACCCAAGAAGACTGAGYCTGTAATCGCTGCCAAAGGTGCTTCAACAAAGTACTGAGTAAGGGGTTTGAATACTTATGTAAATGTAATATCATTTTTGAATTTGTAATGTATTTGCTAAAATTTCTAAACACCTATTTTTGCTTTGTCATTATGGGGTATTGTGTTTAGATTGATGAGGGGAAAACTATTTCATCCATTTTAGAATAAAATAACAKAATTTGGAAAAAYTGAAGTGGTCTGAATACTTTCCGAATGAAAGTTCACGAATTTGCATGTGAAAATATGAGCTTGCTGCAAATTTGTGACAAATTGGCCAAAGGTTTTCCACAACTGTTTGCCAGAAGCCATTTTTTTCAGTAAGGGCTGTCGCATGTTCTCATAGTCATAGCAACCAGGCAGGAAGCAGGATGACATGGTCAAATGAGGGCAAAATGATAAAAACAATATAATGAAATGACAAAACGGTACAGTTTCCATCATTGTTAACAACAGGATAAATATAGCTGTTTAACCAGCACAATGTTATGCTGTATCTAACAAGGTGTTACATTGATACATTCCAGACCCTCAGGTGGCTGGACAGGCCACAGGAGATTAGCTTACTTTTCTGAGTTCTGACTAAGTCACTTGGAAGTATTGGGGAGACATTGTTTTATTGGGGAGACACAGTTTTATTTCCAGTCAACTAATCAAAATAATATAAACCTTTTCATTTGGAAGAATATAACTTATTAATTAATTAATGAGATTAGAACAATCTTATTTTATGATACATAAAACCCCATTAGTTTCACACAGTGTGAGTCTGATGTAATGGGGAGCCTGTAAAGATACTGAGTGTTMTTTTTTTGGTTGCTGATTTCAGTTGAGAATGCACAGAGAGAGGAGTTTAAAATAATCAAAGTTGAGAAGATCTATTATGTATTTTGTGACTGCACTTAATTCAAAGATGTCATATGTTGTTTGTATGATGATGACATATGAAAATCTTCCAGGATACTTAATAAGGTATCTGTTTTGTATTACACGTTATATTTTCCATTTCAGAAAACTGTATTACAGAGTTATCAGGTGAGGAAATGTTTCAGGAATGGTAATGCGTCAACGATACATTTTGCTACCGATTTCTATTCTTCCATTTTTTTTTTCTGAGCTCAAGGCTATATGACCCAGCGTCATCTTTCAGATCAGAAAGCGCTGTACTCAGAATGGTGCAGTCACAATGACCAACAACTCAAGACTTCAAGGACACAAGGATGATTCAAACTGAATGAATCTATACCCGAGTCATACCGAGCTYAAAAGTAAGACTGGGACAAAAAAAWAAAAAAAAGTTCTATGGAACCTTAGACTATCAATATGAAACAAAGCATTGCAAACTGAATAAACTAAMCTATTTGGCAGCATGTAAAGATTAATACCCAAGCAATGACTAAGTGCATGTTTCTGACTATCCATAACAGGTGAGTTGAAGGGGCAATTAGTCTCGCTTCACCAAACTCACGGGTCTACGAGCAGCCAACAAGAACATAGGGTGGTATATGATTTARGAAACACAAGGCCACATGTCTTCACTGCTGTCTGGCTTTGCTTCTGAGCCCAGGCAGYAGAAATAGAGCATATCAATCCACATCAAAGCAGGTCCTATCCTGTCCAACTCTACTGTAGATCAGCGTCTTTCAACTCACAAGGCTTCATCCTCTAACCGTTACAAGACTCACTGGGTGTGGCCCAAATTGGCACCCAAATTGGCCTTATTGTGGCCTTAAGCTCCACAGGGAACGAAGACAAGTTAGTGGCTACGTCTCATTGGTCAAAAAGTAGTGAAATACTTTGGCTACTTTAGCCATTAACTCTTTCTTCGTTCCCTGTGGAGGATTACGCCACAATAAGCCCATGCCATCCCACAGATCTATCTTTTAGAGGCACTGTTGGATAAACTACAGCAGTGTTTGTCAACTCCAGTCCTGGGSACCCACAGTTTAATAAGCACAATTGTTACAATCGTCCTGAGGTGACTGCAGAAAGGTTACACAGAATCTGGAATCAGACAAAGTTACTTAGAATCCAGAATCGGACAGAAAGTTGGGTGAAGTTTATCACCGTTTTCCTCTGACATTTTGTAGTTTGAAATTCTGTCTMGGTACTTTAAATCAAACAAAAAGAGAGATGATGGCTGCTAGTGACATTTCTTGGCAGGACAGCTTCCAAAGAGACATATGCATTATATCTCAACCTAAGGAGTGCCTTGAAGTAAAAAATAAAAAAAATAAAAAAAGGTTTCAAAGACTCACTCCACAGATAAATGTGGTGCAGAAAGAGTGTGAGATTATTTTAAAGACAGTATGTGTAATAACAAAGTTTAGTCTACTGAGATATGAGAAAATGTTCAATAATAAAACAGACAGGATGAGGAAGCTGACTGACACAATCAGTAAAGATTTACCCATGAGTCATTGGGCTAAGGGAGTCACACTGAACAGTTAGCCTTCGCACATACAAAAAAAAACACAGTAGACATATTGAACAAAACATTGTTTATTTTGTGACTGGTGCAATGTAAATTACATTATACATCAGTTAAAAATATAACTAACTGCCTCAATTATTCAGTGGACAAGCGTCCTAAACCAAGAGCCCTTTATTGAAATAAAAGGCTCTAACGAAACCCATGYCTTTGCTGCCACCTGGAGGTCACGTCTTCTAATTCATTTAGTAAAACTACTAGTGGGCGGGTACGAACGCAACATTCCATTGTCTTAGCAAGTGCAACGTCATCATTGCGTAAAGTAAAGGAAGTGAAACCTACATGACTCCCCTTGACTTTAGTTTTGGAATTGTTTCAGGTTATTCGTTCCCAGTTTGACTGTGTGTTTTCGAATAGGTGAGTACTGGGATTTATTAATTCACATCAAAGCCATTTGACTAAATCCAACATTACCAATATATATCGTTTTGTTCCTCTTCCTGTCTTGTTCTTCTTACAAGGTAAACAACCAGGCTACCTTGCATTTTTCAGTCACCAGGGGTGTAATCACAGAACAATGAGGGTTAGTTATAAAAAATATTTGGTGTAATCATRAGCCAAACAGTTGCAAACAGTTGAGTTTTGCCACGAAAACCAGTGTTTCTATTGGACAAATTCAGTTRGGTCCCTCCCCGTTTCGTTTGCTTCCGTACGTTTTTCAACAGAATCGGCGTAATGAATACGCCCATGTTTTATCCATAGAACAGGAGAGGGGAATTAAGGTGTCTCTGGTCAAGAACACCAATGCTTAAAGGTGAAGTATGCAGAAATCGCTCCACCCATGTCCTGGTTGCTAAAATTATAATAGTTTGCCTAATTTCAGTTTGTGACAAAAAGAGAGAATCATTGTAACATCTAAACCGCCGTGAAATATATTTTCAACAACCACAAATATTGTATTTTCAGTATCCATGGAACAGATCTACTGCTTCTAAGACTGGCTTTCAATGAAAATTACAGATTTATAAAGTCACCTTTCTATGGGAATTTGGTCTGATTCAAATCAAACTTTATTTGMCACATGCGTCAAATACAACAAGTGTAGACTTTACCGTGAAATGCTGACTTATACAAGCCCTTATTAACCAACAGTGCAGTTCAAAAAAGTACCATATTGCAGCTTTAATTTTTACTGCGAATAGAATTGGTCAAAAGTCTCTATGTTGTGTACTTAGCGTGTTGACACCACGCTAAGAAACCTAGTAGTGTATCTAAATCAAATCCATCATATTTAGCAGATGTTATTGCGGGTAATAGCGAAATACTTGTAATGTCTATGCCAAAACATTCTGGATGAACAAAAGCAAACACTGTATACTCAACTTACCATGTGGCTGGCTCCTCACTCATCTACGTGGCCTGGCCTCCACTCATCTTACTGTGCTGCTATCGTGGCTGGCCTCACTCATCTTACCGTGTGGCTGGCTCCTCACTCATCTTACCGTGTGGCTGCCTCCTCACTCATTTTACCGTGTGGCTGGCCTCCTCACTCATTTCTACCGTGTGGCTGGCCTCCTCACTCATCTTACCGTGTGGCTGGCCTCCTCACTCATCTTACCGTGTGGCTGGCCTCCTACTCATCTTCCGTGTGCTGGCCTCTCACTCATCTTACCGTGTGGCTGGCCTCCTCACTCATCTTACCGTGTGGCTGGCCTCCTCATCATCTTCCGTGTGGCTCAGTCATACGTGTGGCTGGCCTCCTCACTCATCTTACGTGTGGCTGGCCTCCTCACTCATCTACGTGTGTGCTCCTCTCATCTTACGCGTGTGGCTGCTCCTCATCATCTTACCGTGTGGCTGGCCTCCTCACTCATTTTACCCGTGTGGCTGGCCTCCTCACTCATCTTACCGTGTGGCTGGCCTCCTCACTCATCTTACCATGTGGCTGGCCTCCTCACTCATCTTACCATGTTTCATCAGGGGCTTAACTTGCACTCATAATAATGTCCGGAATGGCATTAAACACATGGAAACCATGTAAACCACATGTTTYATGTGTTTGATACCATTCCACTGATTCCGCTCCAGTCATTACCACGAGCCTGTCCTCCCAAATTAAGGTCCCACCAACCTCCTGGGCTCCACATCCAAGTCAACAAACAGTGGCTGTGTTTACACATGCAGCCCAATTCTGATAATTTGGCGAAATCTGATTGGTCAAAAGACCAATTAGTGGCAAAAATATTAGAATTGGCCTGCCTGTGTCAACATAGCCAGTGTGTGTGTACAATGTAAATCACTGTGTTGACTCAAAAACATTTCCCAGGGTAGAAATGTACTACTGCACACTAAGGCTGCATTTACACAGGCAGCCCAATTCTGACCCCCCCCCCCCCTTCGTGAATCAGACACAAGAAGTTGGCCAGCACTCACTCGAGATTTGTTTTTTTTGGTTTGTGATCTGGATAAGGACTTTAATCTGCTGAAATGTTGGATTTTATTTTCTATCACAGATTGACAAGATGAGTGACCTTCCCATCTTCAGCCCGTTGGTCCTGATCGGCGTGGGCTCCAGCTTCGCCTTCTCTGGCTTGTTTTACCACTTATACAAAGAGAAGAAAGATGAACTGGTCAAGCTGAAGGTAACACACACACACACGCACACACACACAAACGCACACGCACGCACGCACGCACGCACACACACACAAACGCACACACACACACAAACGCATACACACACGCACGCACGCACGCACACACACACACACACACACACATACACAAATGCAGAAATGCAGTACAGTTTCTGTGTTTCATTTCTCTCTCGATTAGGAAATACCCAAATTCATCCCGGATCAACACTTGGTAAGGATCCTCAAAGCATCGCCTCACAGAAAACTGCAGTACGTCGCAGTAGAAGGTAAGTGGAAACCCCCCCCCCCCCCCTCTGAAACAGATTAAACAGCATTAGTTTAAACAATGTGTTTTTATTACCAGTATATATTAGAGACGTGTGACGTGTTCTTGTTCCAGGTTTGGTCCAGGCGGACGGTGAGACTCTGGCCAGTCAGTTTGTCCCAAGATGCTTTGGTGTGATCCAYAAAATAGCTATAGAGGAACACTGGAAAGTGTGGAACAACATCACTAGAACTTGGTTAGTACACAGTTCTATACATGTTACATGTACATAAAACAGCATTATGTACATGTAACAGTTTAACTTTAGTCCGTCCCCTCGCCCCGACCCGTGCTCGAACCAGGGACCCCTCTGCACACATCAACAACAGTCACCCACGAAGCATCGTTACCCATCGCTCCACAAAAGCCGCGGCCCTTYCAGAGGGCTACTTCAAGGTCTCAGAGCAAGTGACGTCACCGACTGAAAGGCTATTAGCGCGCACCACCGCTAACTAGCTAGCRATTTCACATCCGTTACATATACATGCACTACATGACCAAAAYTATGTGGACACCTGCTCATCCAACATCTCATTCCAAAATCATGMGCATTAATATGGAGTTGGTCCCCCCCTTTGCTGCTATAACAGCCTCCACTCTTCTGGGAAGGCTTTCCACTAGATGTTGGGGCTGCAGGTAGCCTAGTGGTTAGAGCGTTGGSCCAGTAACCGAAAGGTTGCTAGATCGAATTCCCGAGCTGACAAGGCAAAAATCTGTCGTTCTGTCCCTGAACAAGGCAGTTAACCCACTGTTCTTAGGCCATCATTGTAAATAAGAATTTGTTCTTAACTGACGTGSCTAGTTKAATTTAAAAAAWYTTGAACATTGTTGCAGGGACTTGCTTCCATTCAGCCACGAGTGTTAGTGAGGTCGGGCACTGATGTTGGGCGATTAGGCCTGGTTAGGCCAGTCAGCGTTCCAATTAATCCCAAGGTGTTCTATGGGGTTGAGGTCAGTGCTGTGCAGGCCAGTCAATTTGGACCTCGCTTTGTGCACGGGGGCATTGTCATGCTGAAACATCCCTTCCCCAAACTGTTGCCACAAAGTTGGAAGCACAGAATCACCAGACCATTATTCCTTCTCCACCAAACTTTACAGTTGGCACTATGCATTTGGACAGGTAGTGTTCTCCTGGCATCCGCCAAACCCAGATTCATCCGGTCGGACTACCAGATGGTGAAGCGTGATTCATCACTCTAGAGAACACGTTTTCACTGCTCCAGAGTCCAATGGCAGCAAGCTTTGGAGTGCCAATGGCCGACGCTTGGCATTGAAATCTGCTCGGCCATGGAAACCCATTTCATGAAGCTCCCGACGAACAGTTATRGTACTGACGTTGCTTCCAGYGGACAGACGATTTTTACACGCTATGCGCTTTAGCACTCGGCGGTCCCACTGTGGCTGAGCCATCGTTGCTCCTAGACATTTCCAGTCACTGAGCTCTTCAGTATGTTTGTCTATGGAGACTGCATGGGTGTGTGCTCAATTCTATATACCGGTCAGCAACGGGTGTGTCTGAAATAGCCGAATCCACTAATTAGAAGGGGTGTCCACATATGTGTGTGTGTGTGTGTAATATATAGTGTATTATGGACATATGAAGGCTCTACCCTTTGTGATCCAGCTCAAAGTGGACCTTGGAATCATGTAGCTCTTTAAGAATCACATTTTCTAAAAGTAATACAATCCAACACAATTCAGTACATACTAAGGTCAACACCATGTTCCCCCCCTCCCTCCTCTTTTCTCAGGAACTCCAGAACGACCAACAGGAAGGAGACTAACAACACCGTCCCCTTCAGTCTGGTTGAACCGGGCGCCTACATCTCCGACATCACCGTCAAGGTCCATTCCCCTCTGGAGGCTTCCGGCTGGTTCCTGGAGAGAGTTCACTGCCGTGTCAAACACGCCCAGGAGGGCCTGGTGGACGTGTTGTTGGAGGGCCTCAGCGGCGAGCGGCCCATGGCGCAGAAGGAGACGGAGGAGCTGCTCCGTGTTGGAACCACTATGACGGGTTTCGGGGAGGTGGTGCTGGAGGGAGGGACAGGGACGACCATGAGGCTGCAGGCGCCACAAGATGGCCGCCGCTACATCCTGGTCCCCACGGACTACAAGGGGTTTATAGAGAGACATGAGGGTACGGCCAATCTGTGGAAGAGGCTGACGGCGTTGTTTGGGATCACAGGAGCATCGCTGCTGGCCGGGGCGGTTTATAGTACGATGGGGAAAAAGGACAGAAGGGATTAGTAGTGATGATGCCCAAATCGACTACCTTCTACCTAGGCCTCCTGCACATCTAAAATGATTGGATAGGTTTTAAGCAATATGTTGAAAATTCAACCCAGCCTATCAGAAGGTAAAGTATTGCTTAAACTTATCCTAGGTCTTTGTAGATACAAATATATTTTGTTAAATGAGGGATTATGTCCTAGGTGAATGATAAACGTCTGTAGTGAATATGATTAAACCACTCAATTTATAGGATTATGGAGGACCATAGGTATTGCAAGACAGTGTCTTGACAAATCCCGTCCACAGGGTATCAGTGGCACATACGAAACAGTGTTTAAGTCGATACATTAACAACGGAGGACTTATACTGGAACGTAGACCAGCCATTTTGTTTTAAATGAAATGTTCTGAATCAATATTTTTTTCTTCAAATATCTTGTTTTAAATCATTCTTTGCCGGTCGCTGCGGTTTGGTTTAAGTAAGGTCTTTGAGATGGTGGTGTATTATGTGATAGACGTATGTATGACTAACATCAGCAGGTGAGTTTGCTAGTATAGAACACAACTACCTCTATACAGCATTGTGGTTACTTGAAAAATCACCCCCCAGGGAAATCATTTTTTTTTTTTTTATTGTTCTGAACTGACAAGAGACAGGTAAAACCTGTCTATACTGAACACTAAAGCAGATCTGTGATCTATTCATTGATTGATGGTCTATGTTGGGAGTATATTAAAACGACT
The DNA here is from genome assembly GCF_002910315.2 of Salvelinus sp. IW2-2015. Lineage (NCBI taxonomy): Eukaryota > Metazoa > Chordata > Actinopteri > Salmoniformes > Salmonidae > Salvelinus > Salvelinus sp. IW2-2015. The sequence goes on along the minus strand of NW_019943220.1, from coordinate 44,023 downwards.
CAAAAGTGTGTGTTTAAATCCTTTTCTTTTATTAGGGTGTTAAATCATACCACAGCTTTCCTTCTTGTGACATTGTGAACAAGATGTCTGCTCGCGTTGTACACAATGACTAAATATCAACAACATCGTTTCCTTTTGGAGAAGCAATATGAAGCTGCCACAGTGTCCAAACTGATAACCTTTGACATTCTGGGATGGTTTTCCCCAGACACAGATTTGGTCTAATCCTGGAATAAAAAGCTTTCTCAATGGAGAATGTCCACTAAAATTGATTTTTACTCCAGGACTAGGCTTAGGGCTGTATTCGCTTCGTATCGTGGAAGATCTATGTTATAGCTCAATTTAAAGGCAATGTTGGCGGAGACTGCATTCACGGTAAACGCTGTATATGTCGGCTCAAGTCGGAAATTACCTTTCAATTTTAATGTCGGATCTTCCGCGATACGGATTGAATCCAGCCCTTAATCTGTCTGGGGAAACCGGTCCTTTAAGTGCAGATTTAAAGTGAACCGCCATGGAAACCATGGAATTCTATTCACACAGTCTCAAGTCTTCAGTCTTTATTCCTCCTCTTCCTCACTCTCCTTCCTCCGAAGACTCATCCTCTGCTTCTTCCAACCACTTGATAAACTTCTGGAGCTGAGGAAGACAGGAAGACCTCTCAGCCATGTGTTTAAGCCTGGGGTCTGTACAGGACGTGCAGTGCTAACTGCCCCCTCCATTGGAAAACGATCGCTTTCCCTACACAATGCCTTTCTTGCTGTTATAATGTATAAGCCCTGTYAGTGGTACTCACTCCCTGGTTCTTGCGTAGCTGTCTGCTCTTGTCATTGGTGGCTCCTGTAGAGAACCATTTCAAGATGGCCTCCTCCTCAAGGATCTCCAGCTGGTACATTTTCATCAGCACCTACAGGCAAGACGATGACAACAGACATGTTAACGTCTAACATCACAAGTAAAAAAAAAAGAAKAAGAAATGCCATCCTGGATGAYCTGCACTACCTGAGCCACTTGTGTGGGTTGTAGACTCCGTCTCATGCTACCACTAGAGTGAAAGCACCGCCAGCATTCAAAAGTGACCAAAACATCAGCCAGGAAGCATAGGAACTGAGAAGTGGTCTGTGGTCACCACCTGCAGAATCACTCCTTTATTGGGGTGTCTTGCTAATTGCCTATCATTTCCACCTTTGTCTATTCCATTTGCACAACAGCATGTGAAATTTATTGTCAATCAGTGTTGCTCCTAATTTGATTTCACAGAAGTGTGATTGACTTGGAGTTACATTGTGTTGTTTAAGTGTTCCCTTTATTTTTTTGAGCAGTATATTATTTTTTTTAAGAAGAAAGAAGCGGGGGTTGGAACCGGTTCTGGGAACAGAACAGAAAATMACTTTTTTTTTTGAGGAACAGAATCAGAAAGGCAAACGAAAGTGATCTATACTGTTTCGGGACATAACTGTTATTTAAACAATGATGGGAAACTGGTTATTAACATTATTTTACGTATATGCAAAGCCCTCACACTCACTCAGAAAGTTATTCTAGTGTCTGCCTGCCTGCCAGCGTGTGTGCCAGGGTTTCAGTTAGGAAAATGTGGGTCCGGGAAGATTTAAATTTAACGGACATCCATGTGTATTCAGATCCGACCTGGCCATCAATAAACAAGGAATATTGGCCAAATGAGACACATTTACGTGTCTGTAAAAGCAGCCTATAGCAAATTACAAAGACAGTAGCCTGCAATTGGCCGTGCCAAAGTTCTCATGTTAGTCCATTACAATATTTAAACCTCTCCTCGACATGTACCCTACTCACTGTAGACAGACCCGACTCTTCTTTCTCTAACTTCAATGCATAAGGCCTCCATCTTTGTAATCAACAGTGGCCAAGGCTCCTCTCTCTCTCTCTCCTAACAGCAGCAGGCGCACAAGGAGTATGGTGCTGAACTGTAGGCTATGATACACTGCCTCTTCTGGACAATTTGGCCAACTACAATTTGTATCTATTAGCGTTCAAGTTAAAATATGACAGTTAGGCCTACCGGCTCATGGAAACCCTGGTGTGTGCGTGTATAGGGTGTTAACTRGAAATGACACAACGACAAGGTTCCAGTTTAACAAAGTTTACTATACTATATGAACACACTACAAGGTAGCCATTACACTCAAGGCTAGGTTCATCAACCAACAGACTCCCTGCGCAGGCGCACTCTTGACTGAGTGATAGCCCCGTAATAACAGAAGTATAGGGATACTTAAAACATGAACTTAACATAGGGAACCTGCCCCTCCCCCCCAGGAGAATAGTCTCTAGCACTTACTGTGACATTACAACCTGCCCCTCCCCCTCAAGAAGCATTAGTCTAAACACCCTATTGGACATTACAACCTGCCCTCCCCCTCAGAGAGCCATTAGTCTAGCACCCTAGGACATTACAAAGCCCTGCCCCTCCCCCTCAGAAAGCATAGTCTAGCACCCATGACATTACAACCTGCCGCCTCCCAGCTTCAAAGCATAGTCTACACCCATTGGACATTACAACCTTGCCCGTCCCCCTCAGAAGTTGCATATCTAGCACCCTATTGGACATTACAATCATGCCCTCTGTTCCAAGCTATGTAGTCTTAGCACCCTATTGGACATTTACTAACCTGCGCCTGCTCCCACTCAGAGAGCACTAGTGTTCTAAGCATCTCTCTATTGGAGCTATTACAACATTGTCCCTTCCCTGCTCATTAATGTTCCGATAGTTCTAGCGACTGCCGTGATGGAGTCATGCATATCTCTGCTCCTCTTCCCCCTAGATAGCGATAGTCTAGCACGCCTAGTGAGATCGATTGTGATGACAACCTGCTTGTTCCCTCCCCTCAGAAAGATAGTCTTGATTGGTCGAAGACCCTATTGACATACAACAGCCCCTCCCCTCAGAAGGCATAGTTTCTAGCCACCCTTATTGGACATGTACATACATGCCCCTCCGAAGCATAGTCTAGCACCCTATGCTCGACTAGTGTTAGCAGAGATGTCGCTGCGCGCTTCCGCTAGCTGCGAGGAATGCAGTGAGTTTCTAGCACCCTCGCTATATTGACGATTACATACGATTCCGCCGTCCCTCTCTGCATGATAGCATGTAGTCTTAGCACCCTATTGGACATTACAACATGCCCCTGCCGAAGGCATCAGTCTTGTTAGCACCCTATTGTGATGCATACAATCTCACCCTCCCCGACTCAGAAGCATGAGTCTAGGCGACCCAGTTGACATGGACCTAGCCTGGCCCCTCCCCTCAGAAAGCATAGTCTAGCACCCTATTGGACATTACAACCTGACCCCTCCCCCTCAGAAGATAGGTCTAGACCCTATGATCGATTTACGAACCGTCGCCGCTGTGGCCCCCTCAGAACAGGATGGAGTTCGTACACGCCTAGGTGGACATGTGAGCAGACTGCCGCCCCTTCCGCCTCAGATAGCGAGGTTAGGTCCTAGCCGAGCCCTAGGTTGATGACATTACAAACCTCGCGTCCGTCCCCCTCAAGAAGCATGTCTACGACCCTATTGGGACCAGTGTACAACATGGCCGCCTGGCCGACATAGAGGCAGTAGTCTAGCGAGCCCTATTGTGGACAATTGTACAGACCTCGCGGCTCCCACCTCAGAGGACATAGTCTAGCACCCTTATTGAGCAGTAACAGAGCATGCCCCGTCCCGCCGTGCTGCATGAGTGAGGCAGGTATCTAGGCCAACGCCTATTGACAATTGGAGTGCTACCTCTCCTCTTCCCTTGTGCGTCGCTCAGACAAGTCTATGTGAGTTCGTAGCTTATCTGCCTATTGGACATGTACAGGACCTGGCCTCGTTCTCTCCTCAGAGAGCAGTAGTCGTTGAGCACTCCTATTGACAATGGTACAACCTGCCCCCCCCTCAGAAGCATAGTCTAGCACCCTATTGGACATGTTCCATGACCGCTGCTCGGCTCTCCCCCTCAAGAAGCAGTAGGTGCTTAGCACCCTATTGGTACCATGGTACGAAGCATGGCCCCTGCCGAATGCAGTGTTCGAGGTCTAGCGAACCGCCGTAATGTGAGCGAGTTACATGACCTTGCGCGCCCTCTCCGGAGCTCAGAATGCATAGGGTCTAGCGAGTCTGCGCGTATTGTTGACATTAACAACATGCCCCTCCCCTCAAAGGCATGTCTTAGCACCCTATTGGAACAATTCAACCTCCCCTCCCCACTCAAAGCATGGTAGTCGTAGCACTCTAAAGTTTCGAATTACAGATAGAGTGGAGGATGAGGAGAAGGGAGGGAGGATGGAGTGAGGGGCGCGCCCTCTGCCCGGCTCCACCTCTCCAGAGGTGGCGAGTGAGTCTACACCCTATTGTGGACATTACATACCTGTCTCTCCTCGGCCCTACAGAAGCATGTGAGGTCTAGCAGTGCCCTAAGGTTGGACAGTTGACGGACCTTGCCCCGTCCCCCTCAAAGCATGTAGATGGGGGGGTGGGCTGAGAGCACGAGGCCTTAAGTTGTGACGAGATGGTAGCGAGAGCCTCCCCGCTCAGAAAGCATAGTCTAAGCACCCTATGTCATTAGCAACCTGCCCCGTCGCCGCGCTCAGTATGCATAGTCTGGGGAGCAACTTGTCTGGACAGATTACGATGACCTGCCCCTCCCCCTCAGGGAGGCCAGTAGGCTTAGGGAGCCCTAGTTGTGACAGTGTACAAGCGCTGCCCCTCGCCCCTCATACAATTATGCCATTGTCTACCTACTAGCTGCGACATTACATCTGCCCCTCCCCTCTCCTAGGAGAGCATTTGAGCTAGCACTCCTAGTTGTAGATTACAACAATTGCCTCCTCCCCCCAGAAGCATAATAGTCTAGCCACCCTATTTGCAACATTACAACATCCCCCCCCCTCAGAAGCCATAGTTAGCACCCCTATTGGACATTACAATCCTGCCCCTCCCCTCAGAAAGCATAGTCTAGCACCCTGTGTGTGGGTATGTGTACTTAATGTAGCGATACTCTGTCTCTCTCTCGCTCTATAAGCATAGTCTAGCTACCCTAGGGAGCATTTACTAACCTTCCTCGCGTCCCGCGTGTGTCAGATTATGCATAGACTTTTTGTTCTTTCTTAAAGCCCAAACCCCCCCTATTTTGGGAAAAACATGTGATAGTTTGTGTTTTTGTCTGTGTACAGAGCATTGTCGCGCTCTCCCCCGTCTCAGATAGGTATAGGGGGTCTACTACGTTCCTTATTGACATTAGCATAGACCTGGCCCGCGCCTCAGAAGTCATATGTTTCTATCACGTCTATGGACGATTGACAATGCCGGCTCTCCTCCCGCTTGTCAAAGCAAATATCTCAGCACCTCTAGTTGAGCGATTTACAACCGCCCGCCTCGCCCTTCAAGATTCTATCTTGAGTTCTAGCACCCTATGTTGACCGAGTACCAAGGCCTGTGGCCCTCGCCGCTTCTAGATTTAGTGCAGTAGTCTGAGCACTCCGTATTGACATGTACCACATGTCGCGTCCTCTCCTCCTCTTGTAAGTGTTTGTTATACTCTTTAGCACTCCTATGTGGGACTGATTTTTGTAACCAACAGTCTCTGCTCACCCCTCGAGTATCTAGTCAGTTATGGTTCTGATCGAGCTCTCGTATGGTACATTACAGATAGACCTGGCCCTCTACCCCCTCATTGATTAGCATTGGTGTTATTTTCTTATTCATCTGCGCGTTAATTTGGACAGTGTGACGATAGAGTCGCTTGCCTCTCGTCTGCCGCTCAGAGAGCCAGTGTGCTGATGCACTTTATGCGTGGTGTACATTGTGACATGTATCTATTGTCCGCCGCCCCCTCAGAAGCTATAGTTGCGAGCATCCGTTTGACTATTACATACTCTGCCCTCCTCCGTCAGAGAGTGCGTGAGTTAGTCTTATGTCTAGCTTTCTTAGGCTGTTAGCGATGTGTTTTTTGTTTAACAGGAGCAGTTCCCCTCCCCTCAGTATAGCATTAGTTCTGAGCACCCTATGTGGACATTTACAGGATTTTGCTTTCTCCCCGTGTCCTCTTCAAGAGGGAGCATAGTCTAGCGAGCCGCGTATTGGTCATTTACATATACGGGCTTTGCTCCCGTTCTCTCCCTGCTGCAGAGAGCGCGATAGTGCTTAGGCACGCGTACTGTGACATTTAGCATACGCTGTCCCTCTCCCCCGTCAGGTGGTCGATAGTTCTTACACTTTCCTTAGTGGACTATTGAGCTGAACGCGTGCCTCTCGCCCGGCTCATAAGCAAGTATGTTTAGGTTCGATAGCACCCTTATTTGACTATGTACACAACCTGCGCCCTCCCCCTCCAGAAGCATAGTTTCTAGCACCCTATTGGACATTACAACTGCCCCTCCCCCTCAGAAAGGCATAGTCTAGCACCATATGGACATTACAACCTGCCCCTCCCCCTCAGAAGCATAGTCTAGCACCCTATTGGTACATTACAAACATGCCCGCCCCTCAGAACATAGTCTAGCACCCTATTGGACATTACAACCTGCCCCTCCCCCTCAGAAGCATAGTCTAGCACCCTATTGACATTACAAACCTGTCCCTCCCCCCAGAAGCATAGTCTAGCACCCTATTGGACATTACAACCTGCCCCTCCCCTCAACGCATAGTCTAGCACCCTATGGACATTACAACATGCCCCTCCCCCTCAGAAGCATAGTCTAGCACCCTATTGGACATTACAACCTGCCCTCCCCCTCAGAAGCATAGTCTAGCACCCTATTGGACATTACAACCTCCCCTCCCCTCAAAGCATAGTCTAGCACCCTATTGACATTACAACCTGCCCTCCCCCTCAGACGCATAGTCTAGCACCCTATTGGACATTACAACCTGCCCCTCCCCCTCTAAGCATTAGTCTAGCACCCTATTGGACATTACAACATGCCCCTCCCCCTCAGAAGCATAGTCTAGACCCTATTGGACATTACAACCTGCCCCTCCCCCTCAGAGCATAGTCTAGCACCCTATTGGACATTACAACATGCCCCTCCCCCTCAGAAGCATAGTCTAGCACCCTATTGGACATTACAACATGCCCCTCCCCCTCAGAAGCATAGTCTAGCACCCTATTGGACATTACAACCTGCCCCTCCCCCTCAGAAGCATAGTCTAGCACCCTATTGGACATTACAACCTGCCCCTCCCCCTCAGGAGAATAGTCTAGCACCTTATTGGACATTACAACCTGCCCCTCCCTCTCAGGAGAATAGTCTAGCACCTTACTGGCCTGAATCTGAAATTAAGAAGATTTTTAATAACAGAAGAATGGATTGAACTTTTCAATGCTAGCTAAGGATAATATAGTTATCATGTTTCACATTGGATTTATTAACAACAACAACAACAAGCCATGTTCTAAATCTGGTGCTGCTCTGCAAAAAAAAGGAAAGAAAAAGGAACAGAAAGGAACGATATAAACCACGACTTTATTTTGGTTCCAACTGGTTCAGAGCTTTATTTTGGTTCCAACTGGTTCAGAACTGTATTTTGGTTCCAACTGGTTCAGAACTGTATTTTGGTTCCAACTGGTTCAGAACTGTATTTTGGTTCCAACTGGTTCAGAACTTTATTTTGGTTCCAACTGGTTCAGAGCTGGCCGCAACAGTGGAAGGGAACCCCAAAATATTATGGTTCTGTTCAGAACGAAACGATTGGAAAATTATTTTGGGTTCAAACCCTTATCTGAGCCAGAACGGCTCATAGGGCAGGAGCCCAACTCCTGTTTCTGTAGCATGAGGCAGCTTAATGTACAAGTAGTAGGAACACTCCCTGGACAGGACTCTAGTCTATCTATCGCAGGTCTACATACTACACACTCTACCCACCTTGACAATAGCAGTTTGGTAGTCTCCTGCTCTAAGAACACAGACAGTCCAGACAGACAACCCACCTTGACAATAGCAGTTTGGGAGTCTCCTGCTCTAAGAACA
>NW_019943220.1:22712-36004 GCF_002910315.2 Salvelinus sp. IW2-2015 | reverse complement strand
CTGCTGTGAGGAGCTTGTTCCTGGAGCCAGGACACTCGCATGCAGACTGCGATGGTCAAGGTGGTTGTCTGTCTGGACTGTCTGTCTCTGTGGAGGAGCTGTTTCCTAGTGAGCAGGACACCATGCAACTGCGATGGTCAAGGTGGTTGTCTGTCTTGGTATTCTGTCTGCTGTGGAGGACTGGACACTCATTAGACTGCGATGTGTCAAGTGTTGTCTGTCTGGACGTTCCTTCTGCTGTGGAGGAGTGTTCCTGGAGCAGGACACTCATAGACTGCGATGGTCCAAGGTGGTGTCTGTCTGGACTGTCTGTCCTGCGTGAGGAGCTGGACCTCATCAGTACTGCGATTGGTCAATGGGGGTTGTCCTCTGTGCTGGGACTGTCTGTCTGCGTGGGAGGCAGTGTTCCTGGAGGCAGTGACACTCATCAGACTGCTGATTGTCAAAGGTGGGTTGTCTGTCTGGTACTGTCTTTCTGCTGTGGAAGGACTGTCCTGGAGCAGGAACACTCATCAGACGCGATGGCAAGGGTGGGGTGGCTGTCTGGACTGTCTGTCCTGCTTGGAGGAGCTGTCTAACGAGGCAGGAAGACTCCAACTGCTATGGTCAAGGTTGTTGTCTGTCTGGACTGTCTGTGTTCTAGCAGCACGAGACACCAACTGCTATGTCAAGGTGGGAGAGCTGTGTAGTATTGTAGACTGCGTTAGATAGACTAAGTCCCTGTCAGGGAGTGTTCCTACTACTTGTACATTAGCTGCCTCATGCGTACAAGAACAGGGAGTGTGGGCTCCTGCCCGTATGAGCCGTTCTGGCTGCAGATTTAAAGGGTTTTGAACCCAAAAAATTTTCTCAATCGTTTCGTTCTGAATGCATGAATATAAATTTTGGTCCCCCTTCCACTTTGCGGCATGGCTCTGAACAGTTGGAACCAAATATAGTCTGAACCTAGTTGGGAACCAAAATACAGTTCTGAACAGTGGAATAAAAGGACAGTTCTGAACCAGTGGAACCAAATACATTTTCTGAACCAGTGGAATCCAAAATAAAGCTCTGAACCAGTTGGAACAAAATAAAGTTGGTATACTCGTTCTTTTCTGTTCTTTTTCTTCTCCTTGTTTTTGCAGAGCAGCAACCAGATTTTAGAACATGGCTTGTGGTTTTGTTGTTAATAAATCCATATGTGTAAACGTGATTATATATACGCTTACTAGCATTGGAAAAGTAAATCCGAGTGTCTTCTTTATAAAAATCTCCTTCAATTCAGAATCAGGCAGTAAGATCGCTTCTGAGGGGGAGGCAGGTTGTAAGTCCGATTAGGTGCTAGACTATGCCTTCTATGTGGGAGGGGCAGGTTGTAATGTCCAAAATAGGGTGCTAGACTTATGCTTCATGAGGGGAGGGGCGATTTGTAACGTCATGGTGCTGAGACTGATGCTCTGAGGGGAGGCAGTTGTATATGTCCACTATGGTGCTAGACTATGCTTCTGAGGGGTGGGGCATGTTTGTAATGTCCAATAGGCGCGTAGACTTATGCCTCCCTGAGGGGAGGGGCAGGTTTGTAATGTCCAATTAGGGTGCTAGACTATGCTCTGAGGGGAGGGGATGTGTAATGTCACAATAGGTGGTGAGAGCTATGCTTAGAGGGGGAGGGGCAGTTGTAATGTCCAATAGGGTGCTAGACTATGCGTCTGGAGGGGGAGGGGCAGGGTTGTAATGTCCAATAGGGGGGGGGGTTGGGGGGGGGGCTCTAGATATAGCTTGTGAGGGGGAGGGGAGGTTGTAATGTTCAAAAGTATGGTGGTGGGTCTAGACTATGCTTTCTGAGGGGGAGGCAAGGTTGGTAATGTCCAATAGTGTGCTAGAGCATGCTTCTGAGGGGGAGGGGCATGTTGCTCATATGTCCAAAGGGTGCTAACTTGCGTCTGCGGAGGGCAGGTTTAATTGTCCAATAGTGGTGCTAGACTACTGCTTCTGAGGAGGGACAGGGTTGTAAATGTCAATAGGGTGCTAACTATCTCTGAGGGAGGGGCGGTTGTAACTGCTCAATAGGGTGCTGAGACTAATGCTTCTGAGGGGGCAGGGCAGTTGTAATGTCCAATAGGTTCTAGACTATGCTTCTGAGGGGGAGGGGCAGGTTGTAATGTCCAATATGGTCTAAGACTATGCTTCTGAGGGAGGGCATGTTGTATATGTCCAAATGAGGGTGCTAGACTATGCGTTCTGAAGGGGAGGGCAGGTTGTAAATGTCATAGGTGCTAGACTATGCTTCTGAGGTGGGAGGGGCAGGTTGTAAGTTCCCAATAGGGTCTAGACATCCTCACTGAGGGAGGGGCAGGTTGGTAATGTCCAGTAAGGTGGCTAGACTATGCCTCTGAGGAGGGCTAGGGTTTGTAATGACGCAATAGGGTGCTAGACATCTTCGGAGGGGGACAGGTTTAATGGTCCCAATAGGGTGCTAGAGCTATGCTTCTGAGGGGGAGGGGCAGTTGTAATGTCCAGTAAGCCGTGCTAAGACTAGCCCTTCTAGGGGAGTGGAGGTTGTAAGTGTCTCAATAGGGTGCTAGACTATGCTTCGAGGGGAGGGGCATGTGTGATAATGCCAGTAAAGGGTGCTCAGACTATGCCTTTGAGGGGGAGGGCAGTTGTAAGTCAAAGGGTGTAGACTATGCTTCTGAGGGGAGGGCAGGTTTAAAGTCAATAGGGGCTAGACTATGCGTCTGAGGGGGAGGGGCATGTGTAATGTCCATATAGGGTCTAGAACTATTGCTTCGAGGGGAGGGCGAGTGTTTTTATATGTCCAAGAGGGGCTAGACTATGCTCGGAGGGGGAGGGAGCAGTTTGTAATTGTCTCAATAAGTGCTAGACTAGCGTCTGAGGGGAGGGGCAAGGTTGTAATGTCCAATAGGGTGCTAGACTATGCCTTGAGGGGAGGGCAGGTTTAATGGTCCAATAGCTAGACAGCTTCTGAGGGGAGGGCAGGTTGTAATGTCAATAGGGTGCTAAGACTATACTCTGAGGGGAGGGCAGTTGTATATGTCTCAAAGTCTAGACTATGCTTTAGAGGGGGAGGGTCAGGTTGTAGATGTCCAATAGGGTCTAGACTATGCGTCTGAAGGGGAGGACAGGGTTGTATGTCCAAAGGTGCTAGAACTAACTGCTTCTGAGGGGGAGTGGACAGGTTGAATTCCAAAGGGTGTAGACTATGCTTCTGAAGGGGAGGGCATGTTGTAGTCCAACTAGGGGTGTCTAGACGTATGCTCTAGGGGGAGGGCATGTTGTAATGTCCAACTAGGTGGCTAGACTAGCTTCTGAGGGGGAGGGGCCAGGTTGTAATGTCCAATAGGGTTGCTAGACTATGCTCTGAGCGGGAGGGCAGGTTGTAATGTCCAATAGGGTGTCTTAGACTATGCCTCCTGAGGGGAGGGCAGTTTGAATGTCCAGGCAAGGTGCTAGACTAGCTTTCTGAGGGAGGCAGGTTGTAATGACCAATGGGTGCTAGACATGCTTCTGTGGGGGAGGTTGGTAAATTCCATAGGGTGCTAGACTATGCTCTGAGGGGAGGGAAAGGTTGTAATTGTCCAAATAGGGTGCTAGACTATGCTTCTGAGGGGGAGTGGGCCAGGTTTAAGCGTCCATAGGTGCTAAGATCTAGCTTCTTGAGGGGAGGGCAGGTTGTAATCGTCCAATAGGTGCAGAACTAGTGCTTCTGAGGGGAGGCAAGGTTGCAATGTCCCAATAAGGTGTGCTAGACTATGCTTCGAGGGGGAGGCAATGTTGTAATGGTCCAATAGGGTGGCTAGACTATGCCTTCTGAGGTGGGAGGGGCAGGTTGTAGATGTCCAATAGGGTGCTAGAGCTAATGCTTCGGAGGGCAGTGTGATGTCCAATAGGGTGCTAGACTATGCTTCTGAGGAGAGGGGCTGTGTATGTCCAATAGTGTGCTCGATATTGTCTGAGGGGGAGGGCAGGTTTAATGTCCAATAGGGTGCTAGACTATGCTTCTGAGGTGAGGGGCGGTGTGTAATGTCCAATTTGGTGCTGACAATGCTTCTGAGGGGGAGGGCAGGTTGCATGTCCAATAGTGCTAGACATGCCTTCTGAGGGGGAGGGCATGTTTTAACTGTCCAATAGGGTGCGTAGACTATGCCTTCTGACTGGGAGGCGGCAGGTTGTATGTTCAATTTAGGGTGCTAGACTATGCTTAGGAGGGGCGATGTTTGTAATGTCCAATAGGGTGCTAGATATGCTTCTGAGGGAGGGGCAGGTTGTAATGTCCAATGGGTTCTAGACTATGCTTCTGAGGCGGAGGGCAGTGTAATGTCCAATAGGGTGCTAGACTAGCTTCTGAGGGGAGGGCAGGTTGTAATTGTCCAATTGGGGTGCTAGACATGTTCTGAGGGCGGAGGGCATGGTTGTAATTGTCCAATAGGGTGCTAGACTGATGCTTCGAGGGGGAGGCAGGTTGTAAGTCCACATAGGTGCTTAGACTTATGCTTCTGAGTGGGAGGGCAGGTTTGTATGTCCAATAGGGGTGCTGACTATTGCTCGGAGGGCATGTGTGTAATGGCAATAGTGGCTAAGATATGCTTCCTTGAGGGGATGGGGCATGTTGTAATGTCCCAATAGGTGCTAGACTATGCTTCTGAGTGGGAGGGCAGGTTGTAGATGTCCAATTAGGTGCTAGACTATGCTTCGAGGGGCATGTTGTAAATGTCAATTAGGGTGCTAACTATGCGTCTGAGGGGAGGCATGTTGATATGCCAATCAGGTGCATATATGGCTTCTGAGGGGGAGGGGAGGTGTAATTGTCATAGGGTGCTAACTAGTGCTGTCTGAGGTGGGAGGGCAGTGTTGCATATGTCCAGAGGTTTTTGCTAGATATGCTTCTGAGGGCAGGGCCATGTTTGTATGTCCAATAGGGTCGCTTAGACTATGCTTCTGGAGTGGGAGGCGCGTTGTAATTCCAATAGTGTGCTAGACTATGCTAGAGGGCATGTTGTTTAATGTCCAATAGGGTGCTAGACTATGCTTCTGAGGGGGAGGCAGGTTGTAAGTCCAATAGGGTCTAAAGCTATGCTTCTGAGTGGAGGGCAGGTTGTAAGTGTCCAATAGGTCTAGGACTAGCTTCTGAGGGGGAGGGGCGGTTTGTAATTTCAAATAGGGTGCTTAGACTATGCTTCTGACGGGATGGGCAGGTTGTAATGTCAATAGGGTGTTAGACTATGCTTCTAGGGGGAGGGGCAGCTTGTAATGCTCAGTAAGGTGCTAGACTATTCTCTGGGGGGTAAGGGGCAGGTTCCTATGTTTGAAGTTATGTTTTAAGTATCCCTATACTTCTTTATTGACCCGGCACACTCAGTCAAGAGTGCCGCGCTGGCGCAGGGAGTCTGTTGGTGATGACCTACTTGAGTGTCAATGCTCCTGTAAGTGTGTTCATATAGTATAGTAAACTGTGTTAATACTGGAACGCTTGTCGTTGTGTCATTTAAGTTAACACGCTTACACGCACACAACCAAGTGGTTTTTCCATGAGCCGGTAGGCATAAACCGGTCATAATTTTAACTTGAACGTTATAATACAAATGAGTTGGCCCAAATTGTCCAGAAGGAGGCCCATGTAATATAGCCTAAACAGTTCAGCACCATACTTCCTGTTGGCGCTGCTGCTGTTAGTGGTAGAGAGACGAGAGGGAGGCGCTTGCCCACTGTTTTGATTACAAGATGGAGGCCTTAGCATTGAAGTTAGAGAAAGAAGAGGCTCGGGTCTGGTCCTAACAGTGAGTTAGGGAACAATGTGAGGAAGAGGTTTAAAATATTGTAATGGACTAACATTGAAAAGACATGGCAACGGCCAATTGCAGGCTACTGTCTTTGTAATTGGTTGCTATAGGCTGCTTTTTTACAGACACGTTAAATGTTCTCATTGTGGCCAATTATTTCCTTGTGTATGTGGGCCAGGTCGGATCTGTGGAAGTACAAGGATGATCCGTTCATATTTAAATCTTCCGCGCCATTTTCCTAACTGAAACCCTGGCACACAACGCTGGGCAGCTAGGCAACACTTAGATAACTTTTGATGCGGGAGGGCTGTTGCATATACGTAAATTAATGTTAATAACCATTGTCCCATCATGTGGTAAATATACAGTTTATGTCCCGAAACAGTATAGGATTACTTCTCGTTTGCCTTCTGATTCGTGTTCTAAAAAAGAGTAATTTTCGTGTTCGTTCCCAGAACGTTCCAACCCGTGCTTCTTTTCTTCTGAATAAAAAGATAAGTATACTGTCAAAATAAATATGAAGGGAACACTTAAACAACACAATTAAACTCCAAGTCAATCACACTTTTGTGAAATCTAACTGCCACTTAGGAAGCAACACCTGATTTGACAATAAAATTTCACATGCTGTGTGCAAGTATGAATAGACAAAGGTGATATGCATAGGCAATTAGCAAGACACCCGCAATATTAAGAGTGATTCTGCGTGGTGACGCCCAGACCGACTTCTCAGTTCCTATCTGCTTCCTGGTGAGTTTTGGTCACTTTTGAATGCGGCGTGCTTGTCACTCTAGTGGTAAGCATGAGACGGATCTATCAACCCACACAAGTGCTCAGTAGTGCAGTTTCATCCGGAATGATTTTCTTTTTCTTTTTTTATCTGTGATGTTAGACGGTTGAACATGTCTGTTGTCATTCGTCTGCCTGTGGGTTGCTGTATGAAATGTACCACTGGAGATCCTTGAGGAGGAAGGCATCCTGAAATGGTTCTCTACAGGAGCCACCCAAAAGAGCGACAGGCTACCAAGAACCAGGGAGTGAGTACCACTTACAGGCTTATATTCCTTAATAAAGCAAGAGAAGGGCATTGTGGTAGGGAAAAGGATCGTTTCCATGTAGGGGGGCAGATTAGCGACTGCATCGTCCTGTACAGACCCCAAGGCTTAAACACATGGCTGAGAGGTCTTCCTGTCTTCGTCAGCGCCAGAAGTTTTGATCAAGTGGTTGAAGAAGCAAGAGGATGAGTCTTTCGAGGAAGGAGAGTGAGGAAAGGAGGACATAAGAACTGAAGGACAGACAGTCCAGACAGACAACCCACCTTGACCATCGCAGTCTGATGAGTGTCCTGCTCCAGGAACAGCTCCTCCACAGCAGACAGACAGTCCAGGTGATCCTGAGGTCTCTTGATGTAGTTCTTAAACACCGGGGACCACGTCTTCAGCAGCTGAGAGGCAGGGGGGGAGGAGAAGAGAAAATAGGCTATTCTTTGACCGTCTCGGCTCTCTGTACCTCATTACATCTCTGTAACAGTTTTTTGGGGGGGTTGGAGATAGGAGCTGGTCATTTTTGTAKGTGATATGTCTGTAAAAATGAAGAGCTAGATAAATAAAATATATTTATTCTAATTATTGGTTGTAGAACAATCAATTGGGGTGTGGTGGTTGTAAGTACTTACAGGCAGTAGTGAACCAGTGTACTGTAGGGTGGTGAGCTGCGTCCCCTGCTGTTGGAAGGGGTACTCCAGAACAACTCTTGTCAGAATCTGCATTACCTCCTTGAGAGTGATGTTATAGGCATACCTGGTGGGAGAGGYGAAGTATAAGATCTATACTCTGAAGATGGTAGCGTGGACAACATTTAGCTGGATCTGTTATAATGGGACTGAAAAACTAGTGCACTTCAACAGAGTTTGCACTTATCTGAACTGCACTTATCAGGAGCAGAGTATGACACACTCTTATCAGGGCTATGTGGGGCGGCAGGTAGCCTAGTAGTTAGAGCGTTGGACCAGTAACTCGAAAGGTTGCTGGATCGAATCCCCGAGCTGACAAGGTAAAGAAAATTGTCGTTCTACCCCTGAACAAGGCAGTCAACCCACTGTCCAAGGTAGGCAGTCATTTTAAATACGATTTTGTTCTTAACTGACTTCACTGACTAGTGAAATAAATAAATCAAGAGCAGAGTATTACATACTCTTATCAGGAACTGACTACTTACTTATCAGGAAGTGACTACTCACTTATCAGGAAGTGTCTACTACTCACTTATCAGGAACTGCTGGTCATTCACACCACCTGCCCTCCCCCTCAGACAAAGAGCCATAGTCTACGCACCTTGCATGGACGATTCCAAACCTGCCCCTCCCCCTCAGGAGCATAGTCTAGCACCCTATTGGACATTACAGACTCTGCCCCTCCCCCTCAGAAGCCATAAGTCTAGCACAGCCTATTGGACATTACACCTGCCCTCCCCCTAGAAGCATAGTCTAGCACCCTATTGGGAACATTACAACATGGCCCCTCCCCCTCAGAAGCATAGTCTAGCACCCTATTTGGACATTACAACATGCCGCCTCCCCCTCAGAGCATAGTCTAGCACCCTATTGAACATTACAACTGCCCCTGCCCCTCAGAAGGCATAGTCTAGCACCCTATGGGACATTACAACTGTCCCTCCCCCTCAGAAGGCATAGTCTAAACGGCACCCTATTGGACATTACAACCTGCCCTCCCCTCAGAAGCATAGTCTAGCACCCTATGTACATACATACACATGCCCTCCCCCTCAGAAGTATAGTCTAGCACCCTATTGGACATTACAACCTGCCCTCCCCTCAGAAGCATAGTCTAGCTCCCCTATTGGACATTACAACCCTGCCCTCCCCCTCAGAAGCATAGTCTCAGCCCCTATTGGACCCCATTAACACAGTCCACCTGCCCCTCAGAGCAATAGTCTCAAAAAAAGAAAGAGCACCCTATTGGACATTACAACCTGTCCCCTCCCCTTCAGCAAGCATGTCTAGCACCCTATTGGACATTACAACTGCCCCTCCCTCAAAGCATAGTCTAGCACCCTATTGGACATTAACAACTGCCCCTCCCCTCAGAAGCATAGTCTATGCACCCTATTGACATTACAACCTGCCCCTCCCCCCTCAGAAGCAGTAGTCTACCAGCACCTTTCTATTGGACATTACAACCTGCCCCTCCCCTCTACAGAAGACATCGCTCTAGCCACCCCTTACTGGACATTACAACATGCCCCTCCCCTCAGAAGCATAGTCTAGCACCCCTATTGGCCATTCACAACCTGCCCCTCCCCCTCAGAAGCATAGTCTAGCACCTATACTGCATTACAACTGCCCCTCCCCCTCAGAAGCATACGTCTAGCACCTTTGACATTACAACTACCTCCCCTCAGAAGCATAGTCTAGCACCGCTTACTTGGTCATTACACCTACATACTGCCCCCTCCCTCAGAACGCATAGTCTGCACCATTATGGACATTTACATACCTCCCTCCCCTCAGGAGGCATAGTCTACACCCTTATTGGACATTACAACCTGCCCCTCCCCCTCAGAAGATAGCTCTATGCACCCTATTGGACATTACAAACCCCCTGCCCCCTCCCTCTCAGAAGCCATAGTCTAGCACCTCTTGGACATTACAACCTGCCCCTCCCCCTCATGAAGCATAGTCTAGCACCCATATTGGACATTACAACCTGCCCCTCCCCCTCAGAAGCATAGTCTAGCACCCTATGACATTAACAACTGCCCTCCCCCTCAGAAGCATAGTCCTAGGGCACCCTATTGGACATTACAACTGCCCTCCCCCTCAAGAGGCATAGTCTAGGACCCTATTGGACATTACAACCTGCCCTTCCCCCTCAGAAGCATAGTCTAGCACCTATTGGACTCATCACCTGCCCGCTCCCCCTCAGAGCATAGTCTAGCGACCCCTATTGGCATCTCCACAACACTCCGCCCCTCCCCCCCTCCCAGCCAAGCATAGTCTAGCACCCTATTGACATTCACACCACTTCGCCCTCCCCCCTCAGAAGGCATAGTCTACCGCACCTATTGCGCACCATTACAGACCCTGCCCTCCCCCTCAAAGCATAGTCTAGCACCCTATTGGACATTACCAACCTGCCCCTCCCTCAGAGCATAGTCGTCCCCACCTACCTCTGACATTTACAACCTGCCCCCTCCCCTCCGCATGAAGCATACGCTCCACGCACCCCTATTGGACATTAAACCACATGCCCCTCCCCCTCAGCAAGCATAGTCTAGCACCCTTTGGACATTACAACCCTGCCCCCCCCCTCAAGCATAGCTCTACGCACCTATTGGCATTAGCACATCCCCTCCCCTCCCTCAAGCATAGTCTAGCACCCTTATTGGACTATTAGAAATGCCACTCCCCCTCAGAGCATATGTCCACGCACCATGACTTACAAATGCCCCTGCCCCTCAGAAGCATAGTCTACGCACCCTATTGGACATTAGCAACCTGCCCCTCCCCTAGAAGCATAGTCTAGCACCTAATCGGACTTACATACTGCCTCCCGCCTCAGAAGCATTCTGACTGCCTGATTCTGAATTAAGGAGATTTTTT
The DNA here is from genome assembly GCF_002910315.2 of Salvelinus sp. IW2-2015. Lineage (NCBI taxonomy): Eukaryota > Metazoa > Chordata > Actinopteri > Salmoniformes > Salmonidae > Salvelinus > Salvelinus sp. IW2-2015. Next base: position 25,603 of record NW_019943220.1, on the reverse strand, counting down.
TTTAATAACAGAAGAATGGATTTAACTTTTCAATGCTAGCTAGCGATAATATAGTTATCACGTTTCACATTGGATTATTAACAACAACAAACAACAAGCCATGTTCTAAATCTGGTGCTGCTCTGCAAAAAAAAGAAGAAAAAAGGAAGAGAAAGGAACGATAATAAACCACACTTTATTTTGGTTCAACTGTTCAAGAGCTTTATTTTTGCGTTCAACTGGTTAGCAAGCTGTATTTGGTTCCAACTGGTTCAGGAATGTATTTCTGGTTCAACTGTGTTCAGAACTGTATTTTGGTTCCCAACTGGTTCAGACTTATTTCGGTTCCAACTGTTCAGAGCTGCCGCAAAGTGGAAGGGACCCAAAATATTATGTTCTGTTCTAGAACGAAACGATTGGAAAAATTATTTTGGGTTCAAACCCTTATCTGAGCGAACGGCTCATAGGCGCAGAGCCCAACTCCTGTTTGCTTAGCATGAGGCAGCTTAATGTACAAGTAGTAGGAACACTCCCTGACAGGACTTAGTCCTATCTATCGCCAGTCTACATACTACACACTCTACCCACCTTGACACAATAGGCAGTTGGTAGTCTCCTGCTCTAAAACACAGAACAGTCCAGACAGACAACCCCCTTGACAATAGCAGTTTGGAGTCTCTGCTGCGCTAGAAACAGCTCCTCCACCAGCAGACAGACAGTCCAGACAGACAACCCACCTTGGACCAATGCAGTCTGATGAGTGTCCTGCTCCAGGACAGCTCCTTCCACAGCAGACAGACAGTTCCAGACAGACAACCAACCTTGACATCGCAGTCTGATGAGTGCTCTGCTCCAGGACCAGCTCCTCCACAGCAGACAGACGACAGTCGCAGCAGAGCAACCCACTTGACCAATCGCAGTCTGTGAGTGGTTCCAGCTCTCCACAGCAGACAGACAGTCCAGACAGACAACCACCTTGACCATCGCAGCCTCTGATGAGGTGTCCTGCTCCAGGACAGCTCCTCCACAGCAGACAGACGAGTCCAGCAGACACCCACCTTGACCATCGCAGTCTAATGAGTGTCCAGCTCCTCCACAGCAGACGACAGTCCAGACAGACAACCACCTTGACCATCGCAGTCTGAATGGTGTCCTGCTCCAGAACAGCTCCTCCACAGAGACAGACAGTCCAGCCAGACACACCACTTGACCATCGCAGTCTGATGAGTGTCCTGCTCCAGGAACAGCTCCTCCACAGCAGACAGACAGGTCAGACAACAACCCACCTTGACCATCGCAGTCTGATGATGTCCTGCTCCAGGGAACAGCTCCCTCCACAGCAGACAGACAGTCCAGGTGATCCTGAGGTCTCCTTGATGTAGTTCTTAAACACCGGGACCACGTCTTCAGCAGCTGAGAGGCAGGGGGAGGAGAAAGAGAAAATAGGCTATTCTTGACCGTCTCGCTCTCCTGTACCACCTCATTACATCTCTGTAACAGTTTTTGGGGTGGAGAATAGGAGCTGGTCATTTTTGTAGCTGATATGTCTGTAAAATGAAGAGCTAGATAAATAAAATATATTTAGTTAGCATTATCTGGTTGGTAGAACAATCAATTGGGGTGGTGGTTGTAAGTACTTAGCAGGCAGTAGTGAACCAGTGTACTGTAGGGTGGTGAGCTGCGTCCCCTGCTGTGAAGGGGTACTCCAGAACAACTCTTGTTCAGGAATCTGCATTACCTCCTTGAGGTGATGTTATGGCATACCTGGTGGAGAGGAGAAGTATAAGCGTCTAATACTCTGAAGATGGTAGCTGGACAACATTTAGCTGGATCTGTTATAATGGGACTGAAAAACTAGTGCACTTCAAACAGAGTTTGCACTTATCTGACCACTGCACGCTTCATCCAGCCGCAGCAGAGCTATCGACACCTCTTATCAGGGCTATGTGGGCGGCAGGTAGCCTAGTAGTTAGACGCGTTGGACCAGTAACCCGAAAGGTTGCTGGATCGAATCCCCGAGTTGACAAGGTAAAAAAAATAGTTGTTCTACCCTGAACAAGGCAGTTAACCCACTGTCCCCGGTAGGCCGTCATTTTAAATACGAATTTGTTCTTAACTGACGTGCCTAGTGAAAAAAAAAAAAATCAAGAGCAGAGTATTACATATTTTATCGAAGTGACACTTCTCACTTATCAGGAAGTGACTACTTCTCACTTATCAGGAACTGACTACTTCTCACTTATCAGGAACTGACTACTTCTCACTTATCAGGAACTGACTACTTCTCACTTATCAGGAACTGACTACTTCTCACTTATCAGGAACTGACTACTACTCACTTATCAGGAACTGACTACTCACTTATCAGAACTGACTAATCACTTATCAGGAACTGACTACTACTCACTTATCAGGAGCTGTCTACTTCTCACTTATCAGGAGCTGTCTACTTCTCACTTATCAGGAACTGACTACTACTCACCTTATCATGAAGTGACTACTACTCACTTATCAGGAACTGACTACTTCTCACTTATCAGGACTGACTACTTCTCACTTATCAGGAGCTGTCTACTTCTCACTTATCAGGAACTGACTACTACTCACTTATCAGGAGCTGACTACTACTCACTTATCAGGAAGTGACTACTCTCACTTACTAGGAAGTGACTACTACTCACTTATCAGGAAGTGACTACTACTCACTTATCAGGAATGACTACTACTCACTTATCAGGAGCTGTCTACTACACACTTATCAGGAATGACTACTACACACTTATCAGGAAGTGACTACTACTCACTTATCACGAAGTGACTACTATCACTTATCAACAAGTGACTACTACTCACTTATCAACAAGTGACTACTACTCACTTATCAACAAGTGACTACTACTCACTTATACAAC
>NW_019943220.1:19259-22687 GCF_002910315.2 Salvelinus sp. IW2-2015 | reverse complement strand
GCTGGTCTAGCTTCTCACTTATCAGGAGCTGTCTACTTCTCACTTATCAGGAATGACTACTACTCACTTATCATGAAGTGACTAATACTCCATTATCAGGAACTGACTACTTCTCACTTATCAGGAACTGACTACTTCTCACTTATCAGGAGCTGTCTACTTCTCACTTATCAGGAACTGACTACTACTCACCTTCAGAGTGACTACTACCACTTATCAGGAAGACTGACTACTACTCACTTATCAGGAAGGACTATACTCACTATCAGAGTGACTACTACTCACTTATCAGGAAGTGACTATACTCACTTATCAAGAGCTGTCTACCTACACTTATCAGAAGTGACTACTACACATTATCAGGAAGTGACTACTATCCCACTTATCAGGAAGTGACTACTACTCACTTATCAACAAGTGACTATACTCACTTATCAACAAGTGACCTACTACTCACCTATATAACAAGTGGACTACTACTCATTTCAACAAGTGACTACTACTCACTTATCAACAAGTGATATACTCACTATACACTACTATCACTTATCGGAGCTGACTAGTACTTAACTTGAGAGAGTTGATCTCTAGGACCAGGTTGTCACAGACGATGTTCTCCTCCAAACCTCTCTGTAGTGTCCCCAACACTAACTGAAGCTACAAACCAATTATTGCTATGGCATGTCATTTTGGATTTGTATCATCAATTCAATGAATCGATTAATTAATCAATCGGAATCCCCTCACCATTGACGTCGTCAAATCTCTGGTGAGACACTGCGACTGTGATCCTGAGATTCCTGCCTGGCCTCACTCTACTGTCACTCTTGGTCAGGGTTAAGCACCAGGCCTAGAGAGACAGGATATATATTTTATGACTGAGGGCATGGAACAACTGGTCATACCTCTTCACATCAAGAATACGTTGCCATAAGTTTGGTTTTGAAAGTGGCCTACCCATAGACACTGTGCCAGCTCTATCCTCAGTGTCGTATACTGGTTCCAGATATAACCTTTACCTCAGGTCCTACCTCGGCTGGATTAAACGCTGGGACAGGTAAACAGTCAGGTAAGAGGTGTACTGTTACAGTACAGCCAAAAGGTTTTGCTCACTATCATTGACATAAATATCAGATATGTCCTCAGATACCTTTGACCATTATTAAACAGACTTCCATAACATCGAATAACAATATAACTTTGGAAACAAGACCAAGATAACATTATTCAAACATTGTTTGTGGATCACATAGAACTACAGTAATAAATAACCCACTACAGTAATACATAAAAACGACAGTAATAGATAAGACCCAGACAGTAAAATAAACAATCCACTAACGTAATAATAAACACTAAATTATAAATATCAACCCACACGAATAAAGTAAATAATACAGTCATACATAATAATAAACACTACAGTAATAAATAAAACCACGCAGTAATAAATAAACAGGCCATAATAAATAAACACGACAGTATAAATAAACACGACAATAAAAATAAATCCCAGACAGTAATAAATAAAACCAGGACAGATAAATAAACCCAGCAAGTAAGTAAATAAACACCAGGAAAAGTAATAAATAACAACACCACAGTAAGTTACTAAAGAATTGTATACTAACCACCATAGATAACACTAAAACAGAACAGTAATAACATAAAAGCCACACAGTAATAAATAAACACGACGAGTAATAAATACCAACACGCAGTAATAATAAACTCAGGAAGGGCCCTAAATAAATCCACGAAGTATAAATAAAACCACACAGTAATTAAATCAACACAGTCAAAATCAACCACTGTAAATAAATAAACGCACACTAATAAATAAACCATCGACAGTAATAATATAAACACTAACAGATAATAAACAAAGTAATAAATAAACCGACGTCATATAATAACACGACAGCATAAATAAAAGACCATCTAAAAGTGACTACTACTCACTTATCAACAAGTGACTACTACTCACTTATCAGGAGCTGACTAGTACTTACTTGAGAGAGTTGATCTCTAGGACCAGGTTGTCACAGACGATGTTCTCCTCCAAACCTCTCTGTAGTGTCCCCAACACTTCCAACTGGAAAGCTACACAAACACATTATTGCTATGGCATGTCATTTTGGATTTGTATCATCAATTCAATGAATCGATTAATTAATCAATCGGTATCCCCTCACCATTGACGTCGTCAATCTCTGGTGAGACACTGCGACTGTGATCCTGAGATTCCTCGCTGGCCTCACTCTCACTGTCACTCTCTGGGTCAGGGTTAAGCACCAGGCCTAGAGAGACAGGATATATATTTTATGACTGAGGGCATGGACAACTGGCCTCACCCAGTCTCTTCACACTCAGCAGACTACTTTGCATAAGTTTMGTTTTGAAAGTGGCCTACCCCATAGACACTGTGCCAGCTCTTCATCCTCAGTGTCGTCCATACTGGCCTTCCAGATYTAACCTTTACCCTCAGGTCCTACCTCGGCTGGATTAAACGCTGGACAGGTGAAACAGMCAGGTAAGGGTGTACTGTTACAGTACAGTCAACAAGGTTTTGCTCACTATCATTGACATAAATATCAGATATGTCCTCAGATACCTTTGACATTATTTCCAAAAACAGACTTCCATAACATTGAATAACAATATAACTTTGGAAACAAGACCAAGATACATTTCATTTCAAAACATTGTTTGTGGATCACATGAACCCACTACAGTAATAAATAAACCCACTACAGTAATACATAAACCCACGACAGTAATAGATAAACCCACGACAGTAATAAATAAACCCACTACAGTAATACATAAACCCACTACATTAATAAATAAACCCACGACAGTAATAAATAAACCCACTACAGTAATAAATAAACCCACTACAGTAATAAATAAACCCACGACAGTAATAAATAAACCCACTACAGTAATAAATAAACCCACGACAGTAATAAATAAACCCACGACAGTAATAAATAAACCCACGACAGTAATAAATAAACCCACGACAGTAATAAAGTTCTCAATTTTTTGTTTTTACCATGGGGACTAACACTACCCACGACAGTAATAACATAAACCCACGACAGTAATAAATAAACCCACGACAGTAATAAATACCACTACCACCACGTAATAAATAAACCCAGGCGACAGTAAAAACCTAAAGTAAACTCCACTGACAGTAATAAATAAACCCACGACAGTAAAAATAACCCACGACAGTAATAAATAAACCCACGGATACCCCGACAATAAATAAACCACACATAATAAATAAACCCACGACAGTAATAAAATAAAACCCATGACAGTAATAAATAAACCACGTCTAATTAATCCCCACCTACACTCGCTACACTCACAACTACAACCCTTGAGCTACTAGTATGTTGCCACCGTGCTCCTTT
>NW_019943220.1:0-18624 GCF_002910315.2 Salvelinus sp. IW2-2015 | reverse complement strand
GGTTTGCTAAACTCAGTCCTGGGACCCTACCCTGGGGGGGGGGGTTTGGTTTTTGCACTAGCACCACACAGCTGGCTTGATGATGAGTTGTGTTAATTGAATCAAGCTGTGTAGTGGGGGGGGGGGCGTCTAATACACACCTTTCTGCCTGGTCTTGTCTTTGCTGTGTCCCACTTCCTGGTCATCACTGAGGAATTCATCATCATCATCTTCCTCCTCTTCCTCAGGGTGATGCATAGACACCACAGTCCCTTCTGGGAGGGACAGGTTCGGACCAATCACCACCTGGGAAACAGACAACATGGAATAATGGAAAAATATTCCTAAAGTATTCAAAAGTTACTATTTTGAAAGCTTACTGTACCTAATAAAATGTTTGATATTAGGAAAAAGTGAAACAGTGAAACAGTTATCAACATGTTTCATGCTGGCGTTTACAATATGTAGCTAATGTTTACATAAATATTTCCATTAGCAGTTACATTGTAAAGTACTTAGAGAGGTACTGAAAAAGCACTAGACACACAGTCCATTATGTATATTTAASAGGGTAACATGTTTTCATTAAAACAGTGTTATTTGATCGTAAAYACTTTGTTGCCTTACGTTGTATGCGAGGACACACTGTTTGTTGAGGCGTACAGCCTCTTTGATCACAGCCCCATCACACACRACTGACTGGTGAATCTCTACGTTGCTGGCGATGTGTACGTTGTTCCACATGTAGGCCCGGTCCAACACCACGTTGTCCCCTACAGAGAGACATCAGAGAGAGGTGTCACACTGCCAAGCTTCTCCACGATCACTGGCATCTTGGGAGAGAACCTGGCAGACTAGTAATGCAGAGCAAACTGCACCTTGGATTCACTCAATGTTTATTTAATTATTTATTTTTAATTGAACCTTTATTTAACTATGCAAGTCYGTTAATAAAAAAATCTTATTTACAACGACTGCCTACCGGGGAACAATGGGTTAACTGCCTTGTCCAGGAGCAGTTTTTACCTTTTCAACTCGGGGATTCGATCCAGCAACCTTTCGGTTACTGGCCCAACGCTCTAACCACTAGGCTACCTGCCGCKKCTCCACTCTAACCACTAGGCTACCTGCCGCCACTCCACTCTAACCACTAGGCTACCTGCCGCCTGTCCTTTATACTGAAAGGACAGGTGAGGTTCCCACAATCTAACCTCATGACTACCTTTGGTACAGAACTAACCTCAGGTGATTGCTTCACTACAGTACCTATGATAGAAACAGGGTTCATACACATATCGACAGATGGAATTGTATTACTTTTACATAACTACATTTCCATGACCAACACTCGGCGGTATCTCTACGTACGTACAAATAAAGTAAGCATAATGTGGTATCGACACTGGGAGGCTTCTCTCTGATACCATGTACCATCTCCTGTCGTTGAGCAAGAGACTTAACCCCCCACAAAGTAGAATACCTGTTAGACAACTGTATAAAACACATGGTCAACCCTCAGTCTGGAGAGATACTGGATGTGCAGGCTTTTGATCAAGCCCTGCTCAAAAACATCAGAGACAGTTTATCAAGGTACGGTTGAGCAGATCATTTCTGGGGACTGGAATACAAGCCTGCACCCATTAGCTCTCCCGGAGGATGGTTGACCACTCTTGATGTAAAACATTTCAACATTACAACTAAATACGTTTTATACCTTTTGAAATAATTGGCTCATTCAATATATCAAAGATCAAGTGGCTATGGCAGGCTACAAATATATTGAATTCAGCTGAAGCGAACCCACACATTTTCTTCAGGAAAATGTACCTTTACTAGTTTAGTCATATTTATCTTAGCTACCTTGGAAGTGTTTACTTTGCAGGCTGACCAGCACCTATTGGGTTTTGCAATGTCCCCTACATTAGATGCCCAAATCAACTGGCAGTACTGTATCTACAAAACAAATACAGGCCACATAACCCCAAACACTACATCTAGTATTGTTTCCTAAAATTCATGTTCATGGTTATCAAAATTATTATTTTCATTCACATGATTTGCTTCACCGTTATTGAACCTAATACAAGTGAATCGAAGTCGAAGTCTTCGAAGTGAATCGTTAGTTTATTTTAATCGTTAAATTAAAATAAAAATGTTGAAATGAATCATATCAATTGTTTAAAAAAATGAAATCAACTTTGTATCGCCTTATTCGCGAGTGTCGATAGAAKGTTTTTTTGGGACATGCTGAAAACATTCATACATGTTAATAATAGCTAAACAGTTAACTAGAGGGTACAAGATATGTTTAGAATTGGCTATCTAGTCAGTCTTCTCTATCATATCTATTATGACTTTTCAGACTAACATTTTCCAAAACTTTTCCAGGCCTGGAAAACTCCCATTTCAAAATGCCATGACTTTCCCAGTATTTTCATGACCWTACGAACCCTGTAGAAACAGTAACGGTATAATACCCATGGTGCAGTTGTTGCCGATGACGCTGTTTGATATGCGACAGTTGGCCCCGATGCTGGTGTCTCGACCAATCAGAACGTTCTCCTCCATCTGGCTGCCTTGCCCCAGGCTGACCTCGGCGCCCCGATAGACGTTGTGACGGGAGTGGGTACACCCCTGCCCCTGCTGGTCCGTGAAGTTAGCCTCGGGGGTGAGGGGATAGACCCAGCGACGTACCATGTCCGAGGAGACGGAGTCATACATCTGCAGGTTAGATACGCGTGCTCCATAGCCATCCTGTGTTACATACAGGTGGATCTGGTTGCCCAGAATCTACAGCGGGAAGACATAGTAGACTTGTTTGCTCGGTAAGGATGTGTATAATCTTTGGTTGGGGTATTGCTTGGGATGTTTCTGGTTTCAATACAACATACAGGATATCTTATATACTGTATCATAATCACTGAATTTGTTTTCTCGTACCTCTTCATTGACCAGAATCCCTCTGACAAAGTCACTCCTGGTCTGGTAGTCAAAGTTGTCTGTGAAGAGTTCAGCTACCTATAAACAAAGCCAGTGTCATGTCTTCCACACAAGAGACTTACAGCTCACTCAGTCTCCCCCTGGTTAAAGACGGGCAATTCCACAGTAAAGGAATTACGCTGAGAATCAGATTTTTCACTTTAAAATGTATGCCAAAACAAAAAACATTGAATTCAAAAGTTTAACATATAATACAAGTCTATGCACAATGATTTACATTGAACAATTTATACAGTAAAGCAAAAAATATATATATATATTTCTGTGCAGATGCAAACTTTGTGGAAATTCTTTGTTAGTCTTTGAAATCAATGGATTTTGTTTGATATACATTTTAAAAGTGCGTAATTCCGTTACCGTGGAATCGGCCAGACATTAGATTACCTGTGGGGAACAGATACTGATGTGGCAGTCCAGCAGATCATGTCTGACTTCAAACTCATCACTTCCATGTTGGAAAATGTTCTGCAAGACAAAACACAATAGTCAGTCCACCACTCCTGAACATCCACACATTCTGAGAAAAGAGGTTCAGGACTTAATATCTAAATGTTTATCTTTGCTTATAAACTTTGTGTTTGTATCTCTACTACTTGCTGTGCAGTAAATTTACCTTTTGGGGGATCCCATGGGGAACTTTTACGTTCCCATGGAGAACTGTTACGTTCCCATGGAGAACTGTTACGTTCCCATGGAGAACTGTTACGTTCCCATGATGAACTTTTACGTTCCCATGGAGAACTTTTACGTTCCCATGGAGAACTTTACGTTCCCATGGAGAAAGTTACGTTCCCATGATGAACTGTTACGTTCCCATGGAGAGAACTGCTACGTTCCCATGATGAACTGTTACGTTCCCATGATGAACTGTTACGTTCCCATGATGAACTGTTACGTTCCCATGATGAACTTTTACGTTCCCATGGAGAACTGTTACGTTCCCATTGAATGAAACTGTTACGTTCCCATGGAGAAACTTTACATCCCATGATAATTTACATTCCCATATGAACTGTTACGTCCCATGGAGAACTGTTACGTTCCCATGATGAACTGTTACATTCCCATGATGAACTGTTACATCCCATGATGAACTGTTACGTTCCCATGGAGAACTGTTACGTTCCCATGATGAACTGTTACGTTCTCACGATGAACTGTTACGTTTTCCACGGAGAACTGTTACGTTCCCATGATTAAACTGTTACATTCCCATGATAAACTGTTACATCCCAGGATATAAAACTGTTACGTTCCCATGGAGAACTGTTACGTTCCCATGATGAACTGTTACGTTCCCATGGAGAACTGTTACGTTCCCATGGAGAACTGTTACGTTACCATGGGGAACTGTAGCTTCTTAAGGCCCTGTGTCTTCTGGTAGTGGAGGACCCGCTTGCTCTTGCTGTCCATGGCAACGATCACGTCATCCTCCTCGCAGCGAGACTTGTGGCCGGGAGAGGACTCTTTGAACACCATGGTCATCACAGAGATGTTCTTGTCCACCTTACGCCGGTGCCTTCATGAACAACATAAATCCTAGTGTTAATACATGATCAATATGAAAACGGTACACAAATCGGCCTACCCGCCCCATTGGTGTATTACATTTTATAAAATGGGTGGTTCGAGCCCTGAATGCTGATTGGCTGACAGCTGTAGTATATCAGACTGTATACCACGGGTATGACAAAACATTTATTTTTACTGTTCTAATTACGTTGGTAAACAGTTTATAACAGCAATAAGGCACCTCGGGGGTTTGTGATATATGGCCAATATACCACGGCTAAGGGCTGTGTCCAGGCACTCAGCGMTGTTACTAAGAACAGCCCTTAGCTGTGGTTTTATTGGCCATATACCACATCCCCTCAGGCCTTGTTGCTGATTCCTAGTCAAGTGCTCATCACAATCTTGAATAGCTGGATCAAATGTGCTAGATTAAAGCAGGGCTGGCGCAAAAGCCGGTATCTATGGAACGCCGTTTGGGTCTTTGCGTGTCAAAAAAAATATGTTATTTGACGCCTTAAATGAGCTTTTAATTTGAGACGTCAAATCACACAGTTTTATTATAGAATGTTGTGTGTTCTGAATTTGCAGGTGCAATCCATGCGCCACCACTATCAGTAGCACTGTCAAAGCTTTACAAAAAAAAAGTCTGCAAACAAGCAAACACCGACCACGAACGATGTGTTTACAATACCGCGTTGGTAATAAAGCATTATTTGTTAGACCGCAACTTCTAGGGTAGCTAGCTAGCTTTAGCTTGCACCAATACAACCAGCCTGAAAACAATGACCAGTAGAAACTGCAGTCATTTTCATTATTCTTAGCAATGATTTGGGAATCCTTGTGAGTAAGTTTTAGCTAGGTAGCCACTTGTTGTTCGCCAATTGAAATTGAACTTCAGTTCATGAAAATAAATAGCTAGCCAGCTACTTAAACCTGTTGCCCAAAGCTAGTGTTATAAGCAGCCAGCTAGCTTAATCTGGCTAGTGAGGTTCGACCGGACCGGATTATGTGTCGTGAAGCTAGCCACAATAAGGATTAGGCACAATAGTGGAATTTGCAGTTTGCCTTCAAAATAAAAGTACCTCTTTGAAAGTGATGCAGAAGGTTACAATTGGTGGAAACATGCCATATTTAGACTAGATAATGTTAAACAAGGTTGGAATGTGAAGCAATGAAATGTGGTATCAGTCTAGTCGGTGACACCCACAGAACAAAACTGTGAAGAGTTTACACAAATATTAGCGTTGTGACTGTGTGAAATCACCTCCCCAGTCAGCCTATTGTGTGTATTGACATTCATATTGCACTGTACAGCTTTACCTAAGGATTGGGGATCAATTAAATGGGGTATCAGTCTACTCAATACCCAATATATTTTTTCTCAACATTCTCCTCAGAGTTATCAGACTCCAAAACATCCACACAGTATTGTTTTTCCCCTGGAAAAGTGTTCAATACATATAGGTTGACAATAAATGTGTCTCAATTCACAGTTGTTTCAGTGTCCCGCAATACGAGCTACGACGCTAATGTTCTCTGGGTGTCAAGGAGTAGACTGCTACCCCATGTCATTGATCCACAATCTATAGGTAAGGCTGTACAYTGAAATAAGTACGCCCCCAATGCAACTCTAAAGTCTAATACATCCAGTGTGATTTCAACAGATTTTTGTCAAATTAACAAATTATTGTCTTTTATATAACAACATTCCAACCTTGTTAAGCATGATCTATTCAATTATGGCAGAATTCTCCTATTTCTATTCATTTGCATCACTGTCAATGACATATGTTTATTTTGAGGCAGCAGGTAGCCTAGTGGTTAGTGTTGGACTAGTAACCGAAAGGTTGCAAGATCGAATCCCCAAGCTGACAAGGTAAAAATCTGTTGTTCTGTCCCTGAACAATACAGTTCCTAGGCTGTCACTGAAAATAAGAATTTGTTCTTAACTGGCTTGTCTAGTTAAATAAAGGTAAAATATTACTTTTATTTTGAAGGCAAACCGCAAAGTCCACTATTGTGGCTAATCATTATTGTGGCTAATCATTATTGTGGCTAGCTTCACACAGATGGGTCTGACCACCATTAATCAATTAAGAACTGTGTTATAAATTAGGGTTATTTTAGATGATGACACCTAGCTATATAGTTAGCTGAAACATGTCGTTTTGCTTTGTTTTTAGGGAAGAACATTGTTTGCATCCTTCAGCTAGCTAGCTTTCTTTATGACCAGCACTGTAACTGCGCGAGACAACTTTACCAGCATCATAGCATACGTATCGATGAATCGTTGTGACATATTAAATACGAGTGATAGTGTAATCAATGTGTAATAACTACGTAAAAAAATGTATGAACACGTTAAATGATTATGTGGAGTGCAGTCCTATTCAGGTCCTGATTGGTCAACAAGCTTATTTGACACGTCAAATGTATCTTTTTTGATACACATAGAACCAAACGGCGTTTCATAGGTATATGTAGCTCTCCAGGATGAGGTTTAGCCAACTCCTGAGGATTGGCCACCCAAACCCTCCTCCTGGAGAAATGCTGGGTGTGCTGGCTTTTCCTCCAGCCCTGTTGTCTAAGGTCAAGGGTCAAAGGTGACTGACCGGTGCTCCTGTAGGGCCTGGCTGACGTCGATGTTGGACACCACGTCTCCGTAGACCAGGATGAAGTCGTTCCTCACCAGATTCTTGGCGTCCACATCCCGCAGCACGTCGCCAAGGGAACGGTACAGATCAGAGGTGATGATGTGGACCACGTTTGGAGAGGTGGGACGACACCACTTGGACTTACTGTTGGGAGGATGAGGGAACATTTATATTGAGAAAACCCTGTGTGTTTGGGCCCTAGATCGTGTCTATGACTAGTTTTTCCTGGTCATAGTGTGTGTTCTTACAGCAGGTGGTCCTTGATCTTGTTGGACATCCAGCAGCAGAAGACGAATGTCTCCTGAACACCTGTGGATGTTAGGAACTCCAGGGTGTAGTCTATCATGGCCACATTGCCCAACGGTAGGAGAGCCTGGATGGCACAAAACACAGCAGAGATGATGTGATGAGTGCAACAATGACCATCAGGTTTGGAGTCTCACATATAAAAGCATAGGATGGTGTCGGGAAATCTGAAGTTCTGAGTGACGCTGGCTAGCACTCACGTGATATTTGGTTTTGGATTAGACTGATGACCAGAATGATGGCAACTTTATTTTTTATTTATTTATTTTATTTAACTTGGCTGAAAACAATTAAGAACAAATTCAGTTAAGAACAAATTCTTATTTACAATGACGGCCTACCAAAAGGCCCCCTGTGGGGACGGGGGCCTGGGATTAAAAATAAATATAGGACAAAACACACATCACAACAAGAGAGACAACACTACATAAAGAGAGACCTAAGACAACAACATAGCAAGGCAGCGACACATGACAACACAGCGTGGTCGCAACACAACATAACAACAACATGGTAGCGACACAACATGGTAGCAGCACAAAACATGGTACAAACATTATTGTGCACAGACAACAGCACAAAGGGCAAGAAGGTAGAGACAACAATGCATCACACAAAGCAGCCACAACTGTCAGTAAGAGTAACCATGATTGGGTCTTTGAGATTGAGAGATTGAGATAAAACTGTCCAGTTTGAGTGTTTGATGCAGCTCGTTCCAGTCGCTAGCTGCAGTGAACTGAAAAGAGGAGCGTCCCAGGGATGTGTGCGCTTTGAGAACCTTTAACAGAATGTGACTTGCAAAACGGGTGTTGTATGTGGAGGATGAGGGCTGCAGTAGATATCTCAGATAGGGGGGAGGGGGGGCCTAAGAGGGTTTTATAAACAAGCAACAACCAGTGGGTCTTGCGACGGGTATACAGAGATGACCAGTTTACAGAGTATAGAGTGCAGTGATGTGTCCTATTGGAACGTTGGTGGCAAATCTGATGGCCGAATGGTAAAGAAGATCTAGCCGCTTGAGAGCACCCTTACCTGCCGATCTATTAATTATGTCTCCYTAATCTAGCATGGGTAGGATGGTCATCTGAATCAGGGTTAGTTTGGCAGCTGGGGTGAAAGAGGAGCGATTACGATAGAGGAAACCAAGTCTAGATTTAACTTTAGCCTGAAGCTTTAATGTGCTGAGAGAAGGACAGTACACCGTAATTGTGTTGAGGTGACTACCTCAAGCTCTAAACCCTCAGAGGTAGTAATAACACCTGTGGGAAGAGGGGCATTCTTCTTACCAAACCACATTTCCTTTGTTTTGGGGGTGTTCAGAACAAGGTTAAGGGTAGAGAACGCTTGTTGGACAAGTTKATTTTTTWGTATTTTTTTGTTTGTTACCAATATCCATTTACTAGCAGGATTAAAAAATTAACATTGTTGTTGTTATTGTGCTTTTGTCACCATTAGTTTCGCGACATGGATCTGATGGTGTCCCACTTAAAGAGATGATCACATATCATGCCATCTGGAACAGGGATACAATTGCTGGTTCGCTACCTGGCTAAACTACAGACGAGATCTGCTGACATGTGGCTCCTACAGATTTTATACCACGAATATTACTAACTAGTTAGGAGGAAAACATATTGACCATAATTGTTATGAAATGTTGCATTTCAAGAACACGAGGTTACTTGCAAGAACGGTAGCTAGCTAGCTAGCTTGGCTAGTTATGCTAGCGCTGTCATCCATTGACAATAGCATGCATGCACTTAGCCCTAGAACATGACTCTCAGTTCCATCTGCCACCTAGAGTTTTCGAGCGCTAGCATGCACTATTAAGCCATGGCACCATCGCATACCCTGGGTTGGTCTTTGGAGATGGGGAAAAACCTCCGGTTGAAGCTATCGGCGACTAGCACAGCTTGAAGCGGCTGCTCCTCTTCCTCCTGTTCACTGGTGACATTACCTTTCTTCTGTTTTCCTCCTCTGCTAGACATGGTGTTTGTCTGATAACTAGGTAGCTAGTTAACGTTACTAGCAAAATTTCAACAACCTTTCGTCAGATAGCAACAACCACAGATAGAACAATGAGCCAGATGTTGCACCGGATGTATAAATCTGAAGCATCCGGTTCGCATTTCCACTCACCACCAAATATGGTGACGAGAGGAAGCTCAGTGGCCGAAGATGAAGTGAGATGGATTTTGAACGACATTCTGCTCATTTTCTAATTGATGAAACATTTGATCTTAATACAGTTCTTTTTTACATTTTAACCAGGCAAGTCAGTTAAGAACTAAATCTTATTTACAATGACAGCCTACCGTGGAACAGTGAGTTAACTGCCTTATTCTGGGGCAGAACAACAGATTTCTACCTTGGGGATTTGATCRAGCAACCTTTTGGTTACTGGTCCAATACTCTAACCACTAGGCTACCGGCTCCAAACTGAAATCGCAAACCTCTTCCCCCAACTAAAATCTATATTGTAACCGCGCTTATAAACCCAGGGTCGTTACAATATGTTCCTAGGCGTTCCCTAACGGAAATATGCAAATACATGCTAGAACGCGCAAATAAGATCTCGCTAGATCGTGCTTGCCTCTGCCCAACTTCTTGCTTGTTCTGCCCACTATGATTAAGGTTGTGGTCTATCTTGAGTTAGTTATAAAAATCTTTGGTACAACTACGGTGTCTGCGTTGGGACAGGTCATCTTATTTGGTGGGATTTATCAGCGGTTGGCATCCAACGTTAATGGTGCATTACCGCCACCTACTGTACTGGGGTGTGGGCTATGAGATTGAGAACTCAGTTCTTCTTCCAGACCCTCATTAAACCGGTCTTAAAACGAAATGCCACATCGCCTGAAGTTTATCTTAACTACTCAATTAAACTTGGCTCCTCAATACCATTATTTCTTAAACCTCCCATACTGCTGGCACTCAAATAGGATGTGTTCCACAGTTTGTATATCGTCCTGGCAGTGATCACACTTCCAGTAGAGAAAGTGTTTGAATGTTTTTTAAAGTACTTAATACAGTAATCCCTCGTTTATCGCGGGGGTTACGTTCCGAAAATGACCCGCGATAAGTGAAATCCGCGAAATAGAAAACTTTTTTTTTTTTTACAATTAGCAACTATTACATGTATACAAATACAGTGACTCACGTGTAGGCCGTTTCGTCGACATTATGGGTTTAGGAGATGTTCGAAATTACAAGATAATTTGGCCAACTTAATGTAAATTTGCCAAGCTGTTTTATGTACGTACACATAACTGCACGAGACGACAAAATGATAGCACAATTCGTAGCATGTTTTGATACAAGAAGCGGGAGTGAGTTTTTAGCGAATCAGAATGCAGAGCACAATGCACCAAAAAAAAAAAAAAATGCATTATGAAAATCCGCGAAATAGCGAATCCGCGATAAGTGAACCGCGAAGTGGCGAGGGATCACTGTATACATGTTTTAAAACAGTGCCCAACAGTTTACCAAACTTGTGCGATTTAAATGAATGAAAGTATAGGAAGTGTTACTTTTTTTCCACCACGACCGGTGATCAGAGTTTTTACCCCCTTATCTTCTGTTTTTTTTTTTTTTTTACCGCTACATCAATGCACACTTCCCAGTTGGATGTTTATCCTACTGCTGTATTTTCAAAGTGCTGTTGAGCCTTGTTAGTCCCAGTATCAGCCTTGTGATTACTCTTTCCTCCCTTCGACTGGATCTTGGGGTGGCAGGTAGCCTAGTGGTTAGAGGCAGGTAGCCTAGTGGTTAGAGGCAGGTAGCCTAGTGGTTAGAGGCAGGTAGCCTAGTGGTTAGAGGCAGGTAGCCTAGTGGTTAGAGCATTGGGCTAGTAACCGAAAAGTTGCTCGATCAAAACCCTGAGCTGACAAGTTAGAAATCTGTGGTTTTGAACAAGGCAGTTAACCCACTGTTCCTAGGCAGTCCATTGTAAATAAGAATTTGTTCTTAACTGACTTGTCTAGTTAAATAAAGATCGCCCTGTTCCAGCAACTCTTACAGTTTTTTTAACCATTGTTTTTATTAACCCCTTAGCTTCTGCTTTATTGATTACATTTACATTACATTTAAGTCATTTAGCAGACGCTCTTATCCAGAGCGACTTACAAATTGGTGCATTCACCTTATGATATCCAGTGGAACAACCACTTTACAATAGTGCATCTAACTCTTTTAAGGGGGGGGGGGGGTTAGAAGGATTACTTTATCCTATCCTAGGTATTCCTTAAAGAGGTGGGGTTTCAGGTGTCTCCGGAAGGTGGTGATTGTCATTTCCATGTTGACATTAGGATGTTTGAGAGGCTGCTTGGTGACAACATCCACCTCCTCATTCCCCTCTACTCCTACATGTGCTGGAACACAGAGGAATCTCACAACTACCCCCGTCTGTCTCACCCTAAACAAGCCAAGCACTGCAAAATCTCATAGAAGATATCTTGTCTGCGCCAGTGACACAAATGAATTTAAACTAATCAGTGCTGCACAGGAGTCAGAACAGATTAATACAATAATATGTATGGCCATGCAACTTTACTGTGTAAACAGAAATTATCCGTTGCTCTTTTTGTCACTGCCACCTGATGGCGCCGGAGGGTAYGGCTGCCGTCTTATCGGCTCTTAACCAACCATGCTATTTTGTTAGTTTGTTCGCGTTGTTCGTAACTTGTTTTGTACATAATGTTGCTGCTACCGTCTCTTATGACCCGAAAAGAGCTTCTGGACATCAGAACTGTGATTACTCACCTCAAATTAGACAAAGAGTTTTTCTTCAAAGAGTCAGAGGGGAGGGATATACTAAGGACACCCGACACAGGCCCAGATCCCCGTCATTCGCTGGAGAAGGAAACTGAGATTTAGTGGAAAAAATCAGGCTGCCTTGTGAGGATCAGGCGACGAGTGGCTAATCTGCCTTTGCCTTCCGTCCTGCTAGCTAACGTTCAATCGCTGGGAAATAAATGGGACGAACTGAAAGCACGTACAGTATATCCTACCAACGGGACATTCAAATCTGTAATATCTTATGTTTCACCGAGTTGTGGCAGAACGATGACATTAAGAACATACAGCTGTTATACACTCTATCGGCAGGACAGAACAGCAGCCTCTGGTTAGACACGGGTGGGGGCCTACGCATATATGTAAACAACATCTGGTGCACGATATCTAAGGTAGTCTCGAGGCTTTGCTCGCCTGAGGTAGAGTATCTCATGATAAGCTGTAGACCAAACTATCTACCTAGAGAGTTMTCAMCTGTTTTTTTCGTAGCTGTCTACATACCACCACAGACCGATGCTGGCACTAAAACCGCACTCAATGAGCTGTATACCGCCATAAGCAAACAGGAAAACGCTCATCCAGAGGCGGCGCTCCTAGTGGCCATGGACTTTAATGCAGGGAAACTTAAATCAGTTTTACCTCATTTCTATCAGCATGTTAAATGTGCAACCAGAGGGGGAAGAAAATTCTAGACCACCTTTACTCCACACACAGAGACACGTACAAAGGTCTCCCTCACCCTCCATTTGGCAAATCTGACCATAATTCTATCCTCCTGATCCCTGCTTACAAGCACACATTTAAGCAGGAAGCACAAGTGACTCGGTCTATAAAAAAGTGGTCAGGTGACGCAGATGCTAAATTACAGGACTGTTTTGCTTGCACAGAATATATTCTGGGATTCTTCCGATGGCATTGAGGAGTATACCACATCAGTCACAGGCTTTATCAATAAGTGTCGACAACGTCGTCCCCACAGTGACTGTACGTACATACCCTAACCAGAAGCCATGGATTACWGGCAACATTCGCACTGAGCTAAAGGGTAGACCTGCCGCTTTCAAGGAGCGGGACTCTAACCCGGAAGCTAATAAGAAATCTCGCTATGCCCTCCGACGAACCATCAAACAGTCAAAGCGTCAGTACAGAGCTAAGATTGAATCGTACTTCACCGGCTCCGCCGCTCGTCGGATGTGGCAGGCCTTGTAAACTATTACAGACTACAAAGGGAAGCACAGCCGAGAGCTGCCCAGTGACACGAGCCTACCAAACGAGCTAAATAACGTCTATCCTCGCTTTGAGGCAAGTAACACTGAAACATGCATGGGAGCATCAGCTGTTCTGGATGACTGTGTGATCATGCTCTCCGCAGCCGATGTGAGTAAGACCTTTAAACAGGTCAACATTCACAAGGCCGCGGGGCCAGACGGATTACCAGGACGTGTACTCCGAGCATGCGCTGACCAAATGGCAAGTGTCTTTTTCAACCTCGCCCTGTTTGAGTCTGTAATACCAACATGTTTCAAGCAGACCACCATAGTCCCTGTGCCCAATAACACTAAGCTAACCTGCCTAAACGACTACCGACCAGTAGCACTCACGTCTGTAGCCATGAAATGCTTTGAAAGGCTGGTCATGGCTCACATCAACACCATCATCCCAGAAACCCTCTACCCACTCCAGTGTGCATACCGCACCAACAGATCCCCAGATGATGCAATCTCTATTCCACTCCACACTGTCCTTTCACACCTGGACAAAATTAACACCTATGTGAGAATGCTTTTCATTGACTACAGCTCAGTGTTCAACACCATAGTGCCCTCAAAGCTCATCACTAAGCTAAGGACCCTGGGACTAAACACCTCCCTCTGCAACTGGATCCTGGACTTCCTGACGGGCCGCCCCCAGGTGGTAAGCGTAGGTAACAACACATCCGCCACGCTGATCCTCAACACAGGGGCCCTTTAGGGGTGTGTGCTCAGTCTCCTGTACTCCCTGTTCGCTCATGACTGCACGGCCAGGCACGACTCCAACACCATCATTAAGTTTGCTGAAGGGCCTCCCGAGTGGGGCAGTGGTCTAAGGCACAGCATCGCAGTGCTAGCTGTGCCACTAGAGATTCTGGGTTTGAGTCCAGGCTCTGTCGCAGCCGCCTGCGACCGGGAGACCCATGGAGCGGCGCACAATTGGCCCAGCGTCGTCCGGAAAGGGTTAGGAAAGGGTTTGGACGGCAGGGTTGTCCTTGTCCCATCGCGCACCAGCGACTCCTGTGGCGGGCCGGGCACAGTGTACGCTGACACGGTCGCCAGGGGCACGGTGTTTCCTTCGACACATTGGTGCGGCTGGCTTCCGGGTTAAATGGGCATTGGGTCAAGAAGCAGGGCAGCTTGGTTGGGTTGTGTTTCGGGGGACTCACGTCTCTCGACCTTCACCTCTCCCGAGTCCGTACGATAGTTTCAGCGATGAGACAAGACTGTAACTATCAATTGGATATCACAAAATTGGGGAGAAAAGGGGGTAAAAGTATGAAAAAATGTAATTAAAAAAGTTTGCTGATGACACAACAGTGGTAGGCCTGATCACCGACAACGATGAGACAGCCTATAGGGAGGTGGTTAGAGACCTGACTTTGTGGTGCAAGGACAACAKCCTCTCCCTCAACGTGATCAAGACAAAGGAGATGATTGTGGACTACAGGAAAAGGAGGATAGAGCACACCCCCATTCTCATCGACGGGGCTGTAGAGAAGCAGGTTGAGAGCTTCAAGTTCCTTGGCGTCCACATTACCAACAAACTAACATGGTCCAAGCACACCAAGACAGTCGTGAAGAGGGCACGACAAAGCCTATCCCCCTGAGGAGACTGAAAAGATTTGACATGGGTCCTCAGATCCTCAAAAGGTTCTTCAGCTGCACCATCAAGAGCATCCTGATGGGTTGCATCACTGCCTGGTGTGGCAACTGCTCGGCCTCCGATCGCAAGGCACTACAGAGGGTAGAGCGTACCACCGGGGCCAAACTTCCTGTCATCCAGGACCTCTATACCAGGCGTGTCAGAGGAAGGACCTAAAAATTGTCAAAGACTCCAGCCACCCTAGTCATAGACTGTTCTCTCTGCTACCGCACGGCAAGCGGTACCGGAGCGTCCAAGACAGCTTCTACCCCCAAGCCATAAGACTCCTGAACAGCTAATCGAATGGCTACCCAGAATATTTGCATTTCACCATCAACATTTCACCATCATTGTAAATGCCTAGTTATGTTATTGCGTCAACAAAGTCATTGCTGAAGATGATTTATTTCACGTGATTCATTTACGTCTGTCCCACATTAAGGTCAACCCCGTTACGGGAACTGAACTCGTTTTTAATATGGTGAAACTACTATTTTAAATGCTTTCTGGAAGAAACATCTGAAACATCTGAATCAGTGTATAAGCAGGTGAGCTGGTTCTAGTCTTTGGCCATTTTCTGGTGTTTTGTGATGGAAAACTGAGCATGTCAAGCATTACATTTCAACGCTGTTAAAACCCATAGATAGTCTTGCATTCAGTCAGTAGTTGTGTTCTATAACCTGTTAGTTCATATGCCTTGACACCGTGATATATAGGCCTAAAGGCAGAGACAATAAGAAGACACAGTGGCAGAATCAATTCAACCACACCTTTTTGTTTCATCACAAAACCGGAGCGCAACATCTGTCCGGTGAAGTCCACAAATCATTTTACATGTAACAAACAGTTACATGATCTACACTATGGTCAAGCAAGTTAATATTTACGACATTTTTGGACAATGAAACTATTGATTTAGAACCATGGAGAGTTACCGCAAGTTGCAAAGAAAACAGTCGCTGCCTCCACTATTCCATTTCAACATCTAATCACCTATGCTTAGTCTAATACAGTGACAACTAAAATATACCAAAAACGATTTAGTCCTATCAACGTAAACTAATTATGATGTGACTATCCATCGTGAAGATTTGTGTGTGTGTGTGTGTGCGTGCTTGCAAGTAGAAAAAAACAAGAACTCACCCTACTTGTAGAGAAACGCCAGCAATGACATCCTCCTCTTTCATGTTGCCTAAACATTTTATGACTCTGTCATACAGTACACACTTTTAGTTTTTGTTGTCCTAGGCTACCTGGCTAAAAAGCTTGCTCACTAGGCTAACTTTCATTCATGGACAACATTAGCTAGTTAACATTAGCCTTCTACATGTAGCTACATGTTGAACCTCCATCCTCTCAGGCCAGGAGCGCAATGTATGAATTAATGTTTGGATCAGAATTTCCATTATAATKATTGGCCAGCACTGAGAATTAAGTAAAACCACCAAGTCCAAATTCCCATCTCCAACCATGGCTAATTTAGGAATGGGACAATATTAGCCACCACAGGACAACGAGATGTAACAATTAAATGTTTTTCTGTCAATTACATTTCTGGACGCTGGCAATGTGATTGGTTTGAAGCCAAATCCAAACTGGCTTCTCTTGACAATTGCTTTTGGGTGCGCCAGGACCATTCATAGCTGAGCTCACTCAGTTTAGCTCAACATTGATTGGCTATTATTTTATACATTTTTTATCAAGGGAGGCCAAATTCTCGCTGGCTTCCCTTGCGTTCAGTGCTACAGCGGCAACAATATCATACTCTTTTTGACCGGACAACATCAGATAGTTGGGCTACACATACTGAGACAGAGGGGCAATTTTTTTCTTCGCTCGGATGTCTTCTCCGGTGAGATACATTCAGCCTCTTGTGAATTGAAGGAAATTTATGAAACACAGAGATGAAAAATACATTATTTTGTATGTTTTTTTAGCATCCATGAATACAAGCCACTGCATTCAATTGCCCTGCCCTCTTGTAGACAACAAGCTTCCATTCCCCCTGTCAGAAGGGGATTTACGGACGATTTAAGATTAAAACCTCAACTGTTACGGTCAACCCTGTTCCCTTAATAACACTTACTGGTCTTATTTATTTAATGTTTTAGTGGGGTATGCCTAATGAACATAAACCTGATTCCGATCAAACAAATTGAGTAAAACATTGAGATAATTGTGTAGTTAAAGTTAAATGCAATTCCCTTACCACATGGCCCTGTTCATGGGATAAATAGCTAAATTATAAAGTAGAGGCTATTTTCARCAGGTCTTCAGTCATCCCAGATATAACAGCTGCTGTAGAGGTCAAGGCTATTTGTAAACGCAGGGGAATTAACAATAAACAAACTCACCTGTAGGTGAGGTCCTTGGGACTGAACTAAAACATACAGGTTCCTTAAAAGTGGTACATGGGACAGACAACAATATCAGCCATTTTTTATTTATTAATTAAACCTTTATTTAACTAGGCAAGTCAGATAAGAACAAATTATTATTTACAATGACGGCCTACCCCGGCCAAAKCCTAACCCAGACGACGCTGGGCCAATTGTGAGCCGCCCTATGGGACTCCCAATCACAGCAAGTTGTGATACAGCCAGGAATTGAACCAGGGTCTGTAGTGACACCTCTAGCACTGAGATGCAYTGGCTTAGTCCGCTGCGTCACTCGGGAGCCCCAAATGCAATGACACAATATATTTATTTTAGTTTTCAGCGTCACAAGAATCTCCATAGGCCTATGCAATTTCCATACATTTTCAGCTCGAAACAGCTGTCCTACAAGACAAACTTCAAAGGTTATAGATTAAATGATCTGTTGCTTTGGTACACTTCTTGTAACTCTGCCATCGACTGTATGGGATCAKATTGGAGATTCAAGAACAGCTCAGCAGATGTGGTTTGATACCGTCTCTATGACGAAGGGTCATAAAACAATCCTAAACAACTTTAGGCTGCATGTATTTCTGACACCCAGTTTCAGAACATGGCCATTGGCTGCGGAGAAGGTCACAGACCGGGTTGACTACTTTGTGTCTCTATGACATTAATATTACATTTGGCCCTCCATTGACGTCATCCTGCATGCTGAAAAGTGAAAACCTCATAACCTATACCAGCTATCCTCAACAGGCGGACTGCGGTCCGCATCCAGACCCAGAACGGGGTCATTACGGACCACAGGTCCACAGGTCCACAGGTCCACAGGTCCACAGGTCCACAGGTCCACAGGTCCACAGGACCACAGGTCCACAGGTCCACAGGTCCACAGGTCCACAGGTCCCGACAAAAAAATAATAGCATATAGTTATTCGTTTTTTTTAAGGAACTCAGTCAGGCTTTCAACTTACCCTTGAAGTTTTTAATTGTAGAATGCACAAGCTGCAATTTCGAAACTAGCATTTTTTCCTCTTGTTGTGTCAGTCATGGAGAGGTATTTATGACAGTTTATTAAAGAGAGATATTTATGACAGTTGATCAGT
>NW_019943219.1:157624-161074 GCF_002910315.2 Salvelinus sp. IW2-2015 | reverse complement strand
TTCAGTCTATGGCTGGAACACACTAATGTTAGTATGTAGCATAGCTCATTCTAGTGGCTGGAAACACAGCTAGCGTTAGTGTAGCTCAGTCTAGTGGCTGGAAACACATCATGCGTTAGTGTAGCATAGCTCAGTTTAGTGTGCTGGAAACAAAGCTAGCGTTAGCGCTAGCATAGCTCAGTCTAGTGGCTGGAAACACAGCTAGCGTTAGTGTAGTATAGCTCAGTCTAGTGGCTGGAAACACAGCTAGCGTTAGTGTAGTATAGCTCAGTCTAGTGGCTGGAAACACAGCTAGCGTTAGTGTAGCATAGCTCAGTCTAGTGGCTGGAAACACAGCTAGCGTTAGCGTAGCATAGCCGTCGATGGCTGGAAACACCGCTAGCGTTAGTGTAGTATAGCTCAGTGCTAATGGCTGGAAACACGCTAGCTGTTAGTGTTACCGTGTTGACAGTAACGTGTCTGTCTCTGTGTTACCGTGTTAGACAGTAGTGTTGGTAATGTGTTAACAGTTATGTTGTTAATGTTGGTAATGTGTTGACAGTAGTGTTGGTAATGTTGGTAATGTGTTGGACAGTAATGTTGGTAATGTGTTAAACAGTAATGTGTGGTAATGTGTTGGACAGTAGTGTGTGTAATGTGTTGGACAGTAATATTAGTAATGTATTAAACAGTAATGTTGGTAATGTGTTGTACAGTAATGTTGGTAATGTTGTTGGGACAGAATGTTGTAATGTGTTGGACAGTAAGTTGGGTATTGTGATTGACGACAGTATAGTAGTAATGTTGGTAATGTGTTGGACAGTAATGTTGGTAATGTGTTGGACAGTAATATTAGTAATGTATTAAACAGTAATGTTGGTAATGTGTTGGACAGTAGTGTTGGTAATGTGGGTAATGTGTCAGACAGTAATGTTGGTAATGTGTTAGACAGTAATGTTGGTAATGTGTTAGACAGTAGTGTTGGTAATGTGTTAGACAGTAATGTTGGTAATGTGGGTTGTGTGTTAGACAGCAATGTTGGTAATGGTGGTAATGTGTTAGACAGTAGTGTTGGTAAAGTGTTAGACAGTAATGTTGATAATGTGGGTAATGTGTTAGACAGTAATGTTGGTAATGTGTTAGGCAGTAATGTTGGTAATGTTGGTAATGTGTTAGACAGTAATGTTGATAATGTGTTAGACAGTAGTGTTGGTAATGTGTTGGACAGTAATGTTGATAATGTTGGTAATGTGTTGGACAGTAGTGTTGGTAATGTGGGTAATGTGTTAGACAGTAGTGTTGGTAATGTGGGTAATGTGTTGGACAGTAGTGTTGGTAATGTTGGTAATGTGTTAGACAGTAATGTTGGTAATGTGTTAGACAGTAATGTTGGTAATGTGTTAGACAGTAATGTTGATAATGTGGGTAATGTGTTGGACAGTAGTGTTGGTAATGTGTTGGACAGTAGTGTTGGTAATGTGTTAGACAGTAATGTTGATAATGTGGGTAATGTGTTAGACAGTAGTGTTGGTAATGTTGGTAATGTGTTGGACAGTAGTGTTGGTAATGTTGGTAATGTGTTAGACAATAATGTTGGTAATGTGTTAGACAGTAATGTTGATAATGTGGGTAATGTGTTAGACAGTAATGTTGGTAATGTGTTGGACAGTAGTGTTGGTAATGTGGGTAATGTGTTGGTAATGTGGATAATGTGTTAGACAGTAATGTGTTGGTAATGTGGATAATGTGTTAGACAAAACATTGAGAATAATGAATCATGTATTCTTGCGGCCTGCGTCGACCTATTTATACCACCATGAGATATCGAATCTAGCATCCTAGCTAACCTACTTTCATACCCAAGCATTGATGATTAGGTTGTAATCTTAGCTTCTACTACACCTATTTCATACCACATGAAGATATGAATCTTAGCTTCTAGCTACAGTCTTATTTCATACCACAATGAAGATATGAATCTTGCTCATAGCTACAACCTATTTCATACGCAACAATGAGATATGACTCTTACGCTTCAGTCTATATATTCTACCAATGAGATATGAATCTTAGTCCTAGCAACGTCTAATTTGCATACCATCAGTGAGATATTGAATCTTAGCCTACACCCTAGTTGTCATCACAACATGAGATATAGAATCTAGCTCCTAGCCTACACCTATTTCATACCACATGAGATATGAATCTTGCTCTTAGATACAGAACCTATTTATACCACTGAGATATGAAATCTTAGCTCCTATGCTAACCTATTTCACATACGGACATGGAGATATGATACTTAGCTACACCAATTCATTTATACCTTACGACATTGAGATAATGAATTCTTAGCTCCTAGCTAACCTATGTTCAATCCACACGATGACTATGAATCTTAGCTCCTAGCTAACTATTTCATAACAACATGAGAATATGAATCCTTGCTCCTAGCTAACCTTATTTCATACCACCATGAAGATTGATCCTAAGCTCGTAGCTTACACCTCTTTCATACCACATGAGCATAATGAATCGGTTGCTTACCTACAATATTTCATGAACCAATGAGAGATATGAATCTTTAGCTCCTAGCTACACCTATTTATACCATGAGATAATGAATCTTCTTAGCATACCTATATACATGTCTCTACAAACTATTTCATACCACATGAGATAGTGAATCTTAGCTCCAATAGCTACACTATCATACCAATTGAGATTGATGTCTTAGTAATACCCACATGAGATATGAATCATTAAGCTTAGCTACAGCCTAATTTCCACTACCACAGTGAGATATGAAATCTTTAGGCTCCTAGCTACAAACCTATTTTATAGCAAATCGGAGATATGATTTAGATCCTAGCTACAGGGTCTTATTTCATACCACTGACGATACTGATCTTTAGCTCTAGCTACACCTATTTCATACCACATGAGATATAATCCTTAGCCTCCTAGCTACACCTATTTCATACCACATGAGATATGAATCCTTACGCCTAGCTACACCTATTCATACCACATGAGAATATGAATCTTAGCTTCTAGCTACACCTATTTCATACCACATGAATATGAATCCTTGCTCACTACTTACCCTATTTCATACCACAATGAGATAATGATCTTAGCTCCTAGTCTACACCTATTTTCATCACCATGAGATATGAATCTTACTTCTAGCTTACACCTATTCATACCACATGAGATATGAATCTTAGCTTCCTAGCTACCAGTCTTATTTCATACCACTATGAGATATGAATCCTTAGCTCCTAGCTACAGCTCTATTTCATACCACAATGAGATATGATCTCTTAGCTACAGGTCTTATTTCATACCAACATGAAAATAATGAATCTTAGCTCCTAGCTACAGGTCCTTATTTCATACCACATGAGAATATATCTTAGCTCCTAGCTACAGGACTCTTCAGTATTCATACCAAATGAAGAATATGAA
>NW_019943219.1:148750-156213 GCF_002910315.2 Salvelinus sp. IW2-2015 | reverse complement strand
GGGACGTATGTGGGTAAATGTGTTTTGGAAGTAATGTTGTAATGTGTTGCAGTATTCAGAGTGTCAATCAAAGTTTCTTTTTAGTATAGCACTTCGTCATCGCTAATCTCTGTGAAGTGCTGTACTGGAACCGGCAGGCGGTAAAGCCAAAAGTCAAGCAAGAATGCAGGGTGTAGAAGCAGCGGTGGCTAGGAAAGACTCCTAGAAAAGGCACCAAACTAGAGAGGACCAGGCTAGTGAAGGTGGGTGGCCATCCTCTTCTGGCTTATGTGTTGCGCGGGGTGCGCTTCATAGGCCCGTGCCGGGTGGAAGATTTTAATAACAGAACATGGCCACAAGATGTTCATAATGTTCATTAAATGAACGCATGGGTCAAATAGTAAGTCAGGATTCTAGGGAGTTTTTCTAGGGAGTTTCTGGGGGAGTTTTTTCACTAAGCCCACCGTGCTTCTACACTGCATTGCTTGCTTTTGGGGTTTTTAGGCTGGGTTGTCTGTACAGAATTCGAGATATTAGCTGATGTACAAGGGCTATATAAAATAACTTGATTTGATTTTGAATTTGAGTAAATGTCAGTGGCTTTTCCAATAGCCGATATTAGCGTTGCACACAGCAGGTCTGGGACAGGTAGGGTTTCCCATACGCATGGCAGAACGTCTGAAACTGGGACAGGCAGCAAGGCCCAGGTGGAACTGCGAACAGGCAAGGATCTCCTGCCAGTAGTCCTGACGTATGGGTCCTAGGGTCTCTTAGCTCCTAAATCATTCATGGCGTATTTCGAACTTGGAAGTCCAATTTCCAGTTCACCTTTTCATTTAATTTTAGGGAAATAAAAAATAAACAGAAAGTCAATATACCAACATCAAATATGTGTATCGCTCCATAATTCCGAGCGTTACAGTATTGCACTGTGTCTCAATGTGTTAGCATGTCGAGTCAGCACAGCTTAGGCCGAATGTACGTGACATCRTTGGTGCTTTTACAACGCCCTCTGGTGGACAGCCAAGGAAGTCTCTCGTCTTGATGAAATCATAACCAAACTTTTTTTTATTTTTTTTAGTCAATCATTCTKAAGAAGAAGAATGATGTACACATGTAAGTAGTCATTTAACTATTTGTTCAATTACGCTTGAAAGTTTTTAAAAGTTTGGTCAGATTGATATTATTWATTTTTTTACACTGTAAGGGATGACCCTGACTTGTCTGTTACTGATGTTGTGTTCTCTAAAAGGGAGAAGTTACGGGAAGTGAACAGTGAACTGCAGAAGAAGAGTGCGTACATCGATGACTTGGAGCCCAAATACACATCTAGCTGTAAGTTTAAACATCTATTATCGTTGTATAAAATATAGAATATACACAAATTAGACTTAGCAGAGATGCTTTTATCCATAGTGACTTAGTTGTTAGTCTTAACTATTGTGCTGATTCTCCTTCCAGACCAGAAAGTGGAGGAGCTAGAGGAAGCACTGAAGAAGAAGGATGAAGACATGAAGCAGATGGAGGACAGATATAAGAAGTACCTGGAGAAGGCGAAGAGTGTTATCCGGACCCTGGACCCTAAACAGAACCAGGGCTCAGCACCAGAGGTCCAGGCCTTGAAGAACCAGCTGCAGGAGAAGGAGAGGATGCTGCACTCTCTGGAGGTACCAAGGGGCTGGTGTAGGGTGTAGGGGTTAGGGTGTAGGGGTTGAACTGGGTTTAGGGTGAGGGTAAGGGTTAGGTCCAGGCCCTGAAGAACCAGCTACAGGATACTTCACATGGGGGTTGGGTTTGAGAAAGGGGTAGGGTTAAGTTAAGATTAGGGTGGGTGTAGGGGTTAGAGAGAGAGAGAGAGAGATAATATAATATAATACCACAACTTTACTACATTTATCTTCTCAGTCAGACTCAACCCGTTTTACTAACCTACTGTTCCTCTGTTGATCTCCCTCTACAGAAAGACTACGACAAGACCAAGGCYCAGAGAGACCAGGAGGAGAAACTCATAGTGTCTGCCTGGTACAGCATGGTCAGTGTTGTATTGAACCAGCACAATATTTAACCAATGARGCCCGAGGGGGTGTGGTATATGGCCAATATATCACGGCTAAGGGCTGTTCTTTGGCACAATGCAACGCCCTTAGCCGTGGTATATTGGTCATATACCACAAACCCCTGCGGTGTCTTATTGCTATATTATAAACTGGTTACCRACGTAATTAGAGCAGTAAAAATACATGTTTTGTTCATACCCGTGGTAKACAGTCTGATATGAATGCCAATCAGCATTCAGGGCTCAAACCACCCAGTTTATAATACATTATATTAGTCATTTCATACACTAGAGGGCGCTGTAGGATTTCCTATGTCACTTCTAATGAAAACTCCATCCAGATTAAAAACAAGGAGTAGTGGGTGCTGTCTGGATTCAGTGTGTATTTTGTTGAGGAGTAGTGGGTGCTGTCTGGCTTCAGTGTGTATTTTGTTGAGGAGTAGTGGTGCTGTCTGGCTTCAGTGTGTATTTTGTTGAGGAGTAGTGGTGCTGTCTGGTTCAGTGTGTATTTTGTTGAGGAGTAGTGGTGCTGTTCTGGCTTCAGTGTGTATTTTGTTGAGGAGAAGTGGTGCTGTCTGGCTTCAGTGTGTATTTTGTTGAGGAGAGTGGTGCTGTCTGGCTTCAGTGTGTATTTTGTTGAGGAGTAGTGGTGCTGTCTGGCTTCAGTGTGTATTTTGTTGAGGAGAGTGGTGCTGTCTGCTTCAGTGTGTATTTTGTTGAGGAGAAGTGGTGCTGTCTGGCTTCAGTGTGTATTTGTTGAGGAGTAGTGGTGCTGTTCTGGCTTCAGTGTGTATTTTGTTGAGGAGAAGTGGTGCTGTCTGGCTTCAGTGTGTATTTTGTTGAGGAGAAGTGGTGCTGTCTTCAGCGATTGTGAGTGAAACATTTGAAGAAATGTCCCACAGCAGACGCAGGGGATTGAACCATCAATTCCTTTCATGAATATCTGTCTTAATGAAGCCACCGTGTCTGTCCCCCCCTCAGGGCATGGCTCTCCAGAAGAAGGCAGCAGAGGACCGTCTGGCCAGTACCGGTTCAGGACAGTCCTTCCTGGCCCGCCAGAGACAGGCTACCAGCACACGCCGCTCCTACCCCGGACACGTACAGCCTACCACCGCCAGGTAGACACGGCACCATGACCCCTACTTGACCCTTCACCCTGACTCCTGACCCTCCAGGTCGACACAGCACCATGACCCCTACGTGACCCTTCACCCTGACTCCTGACCCTCCAGGCCAGGTCGACACGGCACCATGACCCCTACGTGACCCTTCACCCTGAGTCCTGACCCTCCAGACCAGGTAGACACGGCAACAACTGACCCCAGCCCCGGAACCCTTCAGTTATCCACCAGACAGACAGATGCTACTCTGTAACGGGCGTCTGCTTTGCCAAGCAATCCAGACAGTTCAGGATGGATTAAACCTCTCCTGTACCGTTCCGCTGTTCTGTCCTCTTCAGTCCTTCAGCTCAGGATGGATGAGTTGGTCTACCTGGCTCTTTAACTGACAGTATTATTATTATGCACATTTCTCTAAAACATGTTACCGTTCTGTCAGGAATCCTCTATCTAAAAACTGTTTTCACATTTCTCTAAAACATGTTACTGTTCTGTCAGGAATCCTCTATCTAATAACTGTTTTCACATTTCTTTTGTAACACAATGTTGTGAGCAGAGATGCACTTTTCACAAATTGGTAGTGGATTGATGTTTTGTTAAATCGTTCTAAAATCGGAGGATATTTTCGTATCTTGATGTTTACAGAACGTGATGTAATGACATGCAGCCAGTGACTGTCGGGACATGTTTAGTAACAGAGGAGGGACATGGTATGTCTCTGAGTTGGTCTCTTTAGTTGTCCCGGTACCTTTTTATATGTGTTCAGTAACTCTGAGTGTGCGTTCCGTTTGTCTGTGTTCGATAGTCTTGTTATTGCCTGTAGTGGGAGATTTTGAAAGGTTAGTTCTATAGGGACTCCTCTAGCCTGTTGGCAGTGTATTTAGCTGTAGAATATATTCCACAAGTGTCCCGGGTGTTTTAGACAAGGCCTTTCTTCATCATCATCATCATCATCAGAAATGTTAACAGTAGAAAGTTTCCTATTTCTAATTGACTGTTTTCTAAATCAACCATTTTTAATTGGCTGAATTATTTAATGATCCTGAAATAAGGCGAGCACCGTCTTCCCCTCTGTAGTCCGCTCAGCCAGCGGTCACTATTGATTATTGAACCAGCGATTTATTGATCAAGCGTCTCTCCCCCGTGTCCTCCTGCGTTGATCAATCATCTCTCTCCCCGTGTCCTCCTGCRTTGATCAAGCATCTCTCTCCCCGTGTCCTCCTGCGTTGATCAAGCATCTCTCTCCCCGTGTCCTCCTGCGTTGATCAAGCATCTCTCTCCCCGTGTCCTCCTGCGTTGATCAAGCATCTCTCTCCCCGTGTCCTCCTGCGTTGTTTGAGGGGAATTCCAAATGGCTCTTTCCTCTTTTGTCCTATGACCATGTGAGAACAGTTCTGCTGTGTGAACGAAACTGTCCTTCGTTCATATTTCAGTGTGTAGTGTACCAGTTGCTTTCTAAACGCTAGTGTCCATATTTTAAGCAGTGGACTTAAGTCAGTGGTCATATCTGACGATATCTAACAGATGGAAATTGTAATTTTGAACGTATCGAAAGGGTCTGAAATACAAAACACATGAACTCGTAAAAGAACCACTGCTGCCTCGAGGAGGTGGATTATAACACATGAAATTGATCTTCGAGTTTAGCGTGGGGGCGTAATTTCCCGTTCTCACTCACTGTGCTACGCCTTTACGTCTCTGACGCAACGTGGGGCGTCGTGTCGTACTTGAAAAGGAGTTTAACTGTCTAACATGGTGTCTGTCCGATGAAACGAGCAGTAGGTTACCAACGGGTTGGACCGTGTACTGTTTACTTGACTACTGTTGTGATTTAGTAGAACGTAGACGGACTTCATACTAGGAACGTTAGAATCTCCTGATTTTGATTTCATTTTCATACAATCTGAATATCTGTTTATCAGCCACTGATGTCATTGTAAAAAAGGGTTTTTGGGAGGGTGTCATGTTTTAAAGTGATATACGAGACGTTTTAACGTGATGTATGACGTTTTAACGTGATGTATGACGTTTTAACGTGATGTATGACGTTTTAACGTGACATAAAAGAGATTGTTGTTGACGTGTTCTGACAACTCTGCACCCTCATGGTTTTGTCTTGACCTTTAACCTTTTGGATGTGGAAATGTTTTCTTAACATTTTAAAACTGCCATTTTAAAAACAAGATTTGTAATTTTTTTTAAATTCACTGTTAAAGAAAATTCATATTAAAAAGGGGCAGAATGTGGTCAGGGTTTGCTGTCTCCTGCTCTGCTGAGCAGTGTCTCTGTACAGTCATCTCTTACCATCATAACATGGTGTCAGAAGTGAATCAACTTCATCAAATATTAACAACCAAGTTCATCCAATATAAGACCGGAACATCGTTGAGTCGACACGAGAGAATATCTGACAGAAAATAATAATATTCCATGAGTTTTGTCAGTTGATTTTTTTGTGACACAAAATAATCTAAAAGCTCTGTCTCTCTCACTCATCATTCGAGCGGCGCCGTTGCTATGGATACTAACAGGCAGAGAGCACGTGGAGCAGAAGAAGGACATAGCAGGGCCAGAGATGAGCAGCTAACAGAGAAAGTTATTTCTGATTTTGGGACAAATGATAAAATGAATGAAAAAAACATTTGTTTTTCGGTTAGGGATTTTTTTTAATTAACGATCCCAATTTTGTTTTAACGTTCACAACCCTACTTTGCTAGTTCATTAATCGTTTCATCCTCCTACCTATCATGTTGAAACCTTCAACGTGTTAAACGACTTTCCTGTCCTGTCTCTGACTGCTCATATTGTCTCTGTCCTGTCTCTGACTGCTCATATTGTCTCTGTCCTGTCTCTGACTGCTCATATTGTCTCTGTCCTGTCGTTCTGAGCTGCTTTCATATTGTCCTCTTCGTCTCTCTGACTGCTCATATTGTCTCTGTCCTCTCTCTGACTGCTCATATTGTCTCTGTCCTGTCTCTGACTGCTCATATTGTCTCTGTCCTCTCTCTGACTGCTCATATTGTCTCTGACACTACCAGACACAACAGCTCCCCAACAATGGGGTTGGGGAGCTGGGGCTGCTAGGAAGTCTCTCTCTCTAAATGGTAGAGTAGTGGGAGAAGTCTCTCTCTCTCTCTAAATGGATGTATTAAATGAGAGCGGATAACCTGTCGAACCTTTTATAAAGCTAGTAGCCTGATTTGATATGAAACACTTTTCCCCAAATCCTTTTTGAAGCCTGGGTCATGTTCATCAGGCACCAAATGGAAGAAAATGGACAGAAACAGGGAGTACTATTTGTTTTTCTTTTTGTGTTGCACAATGTTTTTGAAACGTATTGCTACGGTGTGCCCTAATGAACACGACCCAGGTGTGGCGCCCGTGGACAAACAGGCAGCAAGTCAACAAGGATGTTATGAAGGTGTTTAAAAGGGCTTTTACCTCAAGTGTTAGTGTAAAACCAGGAAGAGACAGCTTAGGGGCTGTAGTATTGTAGTTGATCCTGATTCTGTTGTCTCTTTTTAATTCAAGTTTTCACATAATAACAAAAATATATTTGTCCCATCTTATTATGCAACTGATGAACTTTTTATGACTCTTCTTGTGTGAAAGACTGGTCTCCTGACGTGTGTTGATATGATTGGTAGGGCAACGTGTCTCTTAACTGTCTGTCCTGTTTGTGTTTTTTGCATGTCTCCCGATGAACGTAAAACTGCCCCCCTTGCATCCCAAATGGAACACTATTCCCTACTTAGTGCACTACTTTAGACCAGATCCCTATATAGGGAATAGGGTGCCGTTTGGAACTAAGAGTTAGTTTCATTAATCATGACACAGGAGCTCTGGGAAAAATGATGGTAACACTTTACTTCAAGCCTTATAATGCTTCATAACTGTTTATAAGCACCTATAAGAGTATTATCTTGTCTCTTTATGTCAACTGACTCAAACGGCTGGTATTTCATCCGTTATGAGATGAGATATTATAATAGGGTCATATGCTTATGACATTGCATTATAATGCATTATAACCTCTGGTGTTAAGTAAAGTGGTACTGAAGTTACGACAGTTTTTTTCACTACCGTCCATGATAATGGGTCTATTAACTCCTACCGGTTCTACACTGGTCCCACATCAGCTAGTCTCCTAGCCTGGTCCCACAGCAGTGATGTCTCCTAGCCTGGTCCCACATCAGTTAGTCTCCTAACCTGGTTCCACATCAGTTAGTCTCCTAGCCTGGTCCCACATCAGTTAGTCTCCTAGCCTGGTCCCACATCAGCTAGTCTCCTAGCCTGGTCCCACATCAGTT
>NW_019943219.1:136284-145733 GCF_002910315.2 Salvelinus sp. IW2-2015 | reverse complement strand
AAACCAGCTGTGCTTTCTAAACGCTAGTGTCCCATATTTTAAGCAGTGGATTAAGTCAGTGGGCATATCTGACGATATCTAACAGATGGAAATTGTAATTTTGAACGTATCGAAAGGGTCTGAATAACAAAACACATGAACTCGTAAAAGAACCACTGCTGCCTCGAGGAGGTGGATTATAACACATGAAATTGATCTTCGAGTTTAGCGTGGGGCGATATTTCCCGTTCTCACTCACTGTGCTACGCCTTTACGTCTCTGACGCAACGTGGGCGTCGGTCGTACTTGAAAAGGAGTTTAACTGTCTAACATGGTGTCTGTCCGATGAAACGAGCAGTAGGTTACCAACGGGTTGGACCGTGTACTGTTTACTTGACTACTGTTGTGATTTAGTAGAACGTAGACGGACTTCATACTAGGAACGTTAGAATCTCCTGATTTGATTTCATTTTCATACAATCTGAATATCTGTTTATCAGCCACTGATGTCATTGTAAAAAAGGGTTTTTGGAGGTGTGCATGTTAAAGTGGTATACGAGACGTTTTAACGTGATGTATGACGTTTTAACGTGATGTATGACGTTTTAACGTGATGTATGACCGTTTAACGTGACATAAAAGAGATTGTTGTTGACGTGTTCTGACCACTCTGCACCCTCATGGTTTGTCTTGACCTTTAACCTTTTGGATGTGGAAATGTTTTCTTAACATTAAAACTGCCATTTTAAAAACAAGATTTGTAATTTTTTTTAAATTCACTGTTAAGAAAATTCATATTAAAAGGGGCAGAATGTGGTCAGGTTTGCTGTCTCCTGCTCTGCTGAGCAGTGTCCTCTGTACAGTCATCTCCTTACCATCAATACATGGTGTCAGAAGTGAATCAACTTCATCAAATATAACAACCAAGTTCATCCAATATAAGACCGGAACATCGTTGAGTCGACACGAGAGAATATCTGACAGAAAATAATAATATTCCATGAGTTTTGTCAGTTGATTTTTTTGTGACACAAATAATCTAAAAGCTCTGTCTCTCTCACTATCATTCGAGCGGCGCCGTTGCTATGGATACTAACAGCAGAGAGCACGTGGAGCAGCAGAAGAAGACATAGCAGGGCCAGAGATGAGCAGCTAACAGAGAAAGTTATTTCTGATTTTGGACAAATGATAAAATGAATGAAAAAAAACATTTGTTTTTCGGTTAGGGATTTTTTTTAATTAACGATCCAATTTTGTTTTAACGTTCACAACCCTACTTGCTAGTTCATTAATCGTTTCATCCTCCTACCTATCATGTTGAAACCTTCAACGTGTTAAACGACTTTCCTGTCCTGTCTCTGACTGCTCATATTGTCTCTGTCCTGTCTCTGACTGCTCATATTGTCTCTGTCCTGTCTCTGACTGCTCATATTGTCTCTGTCCTGTTCTCTGACTGCTCATATTGTCTCTGCTTCTCTGACTGCTCATTGTCTGACCTGTCTCTGACTGCTCATATTGTCTCTGTCCTGTCTCTGACTGTCATATTGTCCATGTCCTGTCTCTGACTGCCATATGTCTCTGTCCTGTCTCTGACTGCTCATATTGTCTCTGTCGTCTCTCTGACTGCTCATATTGCTCTTGTCCTGTCTTTGACTGCTCATATTGTCTCTGTCCTCTCTTGACTGCTCATATTGTCTCTGTCCTGTCTCTGACTGTTCATATTGTCTCTGTCTCTCTCTGACTGCTCATATTGTCTCTGACACTACCAGACACAACAGCTCCCCAACAATGGGGTTGGGGAGCTGGGGCTGCTAGGAAGTCTCTCTCTCTAAATGGTAGAGTAGTGGGAGAAGTCTCTCTCTCTCTCTAAATGGATGTATTAAATGAGAGCGGATAACCTGTCGAACCTTTTATAAAGCTAGTAGCCTGATTTGATATGAAACACTTTTCCCCAAATCCTTTTTGAAGCCTGGGTCATGTTCATCAGGCACCAAATGGAAGAAAATGGACAGAAACAGGGAGTACTATTTGTTTTTCTTTTTGTGTTGCACAATGTTTTTGAAACGTATTGCTACGGTGTGCCCTAATGAACACGACCCAGTGTGGCGCCCGTGGACAAACAGGCAGCAAGTCAACAAGGATGTTATGAAGGTGTTTAAAAGGGCTTTTACCTCAAGTGTTAGTAAAACCAGGAAGAGACAGCTTAGGGGCTGTAGTATTGTAGTTGATCCTGATTCTGTTGTCTCCTTTATTTCAAGTTTTCACATAATAACAAAATATATTTGTCCCATCTTATTATGCAACTGATGAACTTTTTATGACTTCTTCTTGTGTGAAAGACTGGTCTCCTGACGGTTGTTGATATGATTGGTAGGGCAACGTGTCTCTTAACTGTCTGTCCTGTTTTGTTTTTTGCATGTCTCCCGATGAACGTAAAACTGCCCCCCTTGCATCCCAAATGGAACACTATTTCCTACTTAGTGCACTACTTTAGACCAGATCCCTATATAGGGAATAGGGTGCCGTTTGGAACTAAGAGTTAGTTTCATTAATCAGACACAGGAGCTCTGGGAAAAATGATGGTAACACTTACTTCAAGCCTTATAATGCTTCATAACTGTTTATAAGCACCTATAGAGTATTATCTTGTCTCTTTTATGTCAACTGACTCAAACGGCTGGTATTTCATCCGTTATGAGATGAGATATTATAATAGGGTCCTATGCTTATGACATTGCATTATAATGCATTATAACCTCGTGTGTTAAGTAAATGGTACTGAAGTTACGACAGTTTTTTTCACTACCGTCCATGATAATGGGTCTATTAACTCCTACCGGTTCTACACTGGTCCCACATCAGCTAGTCTCCTAGCCTGGTCCACAGCAGTGATGTCTCCTAGCCTGGTCCCACATCAGTTAGTCTCCTAACCTGGTTCCACATCACGTTAGTCTCCAGCCTGTCCCACATCAGTAGTCTCCTAGCCTGGTCCCAATCAGCTAGTCTCCTAGCCTGGTCCCACATCAGTTAGTCTCCTGCCTGGGTCCCACATCAGCTTAGTCTCCTGCCTGGTCCCACATCAGTTAGTCTCCTAGCCTGGTCCCACATCATAGTCTCCTAGCCTGGTCCCACATCAGCTAGTCTCCTAAACCTGGTCCCACAGCAGTTAGTCTCTGAGCCTGGTCCCACATCAGTTAGTCTCATAGCCTGGTCCCACATCAGTTAGTCTCCTAGCCTGGTCCCACAGCAGTGATGTCTCCTAGCCGGTCCCACATCAGTTAGTCTCATAGCCTGGTCCCACATTCAGTTAGTCTCCTAGCCTGGTCCCACATCAGATAGTCTCCTAGCCTGTCCCACCTCAGTTAGTCTCCCTAGCCTGGGCCCACATCCAGTTAGTCTCCTAGCCTGGTCCACATCAGTTAGCTCCTAGCCTCGGTCCCACATCAGTTAGTCTCCTAGCCTGGTCCCACATCAGTTAGTCTCCTAGCCTGGTCCCACATCAGTTAGTCTCCTAGCCTGGTCCCACATCGGTTTGTGCAGTCTTGACAGGGAAACCGGAACTTTGGGACAATAAACCTTTTATAGCCTGGTTAAACCAGTCTGAATGTTTCAAACAATGGTGATCAGCGTTCCAGTATGGTTTAACCAGGCTATAATAAACTTCTAGGAGAAAATATTTGTTTAAAAATAACAATAATAACTGAGGCTTTTCAGTCAGAACTTATCAGCAGGTTTTATGGTTAATGTATTTTTATTCATAGGAAGAAAACTTATTTTACATTAACTGAATTACCAAATAACATTTTCCATGTGTTTATATTGATGTTTGTATACAATATGTACACACTGTATGGGAGAAACAAACAGTGGAATGAGGAAGTCCGAGGTCATTTGAGAAGAGAACATGATATTTTAAAATCAGATGGATTTCATAGTTTCCTGTCCTTGTAAAACTTGTTGATTTAAAATGTGAACATGTATAGCGGGTGAGGACGTTGTAATAAAGATTGTATAAAACTAAATTCACCTGTTTCTCTGAGTCTTTTTATAAAAAGTCATATTCACGTTTCCTAACCATTCTTTCCCCCCAAATGTTGTAAGACCTTTTCTAAGCCACTGATTGTGTTGTGCCATCGTCTATGGGAGAAAGACGTTCAAACACTTCCTTCCCCCCCCCCCCCTTCCTCTCTCTGTTTTAACATTGTAATTCTCACATGCTGAGAGAGAGTTGGCCTTCATCTGCTTCCCACCTTGATACGGAACATACTACTGCGGTTTACTGGAGGTAACAATACAAACAGAACTGCCTGCTTGGTGCTCCTGTCCTGACTGAGAATGGCTTTCAAATGGCACCTTTGGACACACTGGAGCCGGGAGGGGAGGTTTTGGTTGGGCAAGGAGTGGTGTGAAGGAATGTCTTCACAGGTTCCCTGGGAAATGAGCTGAGGTTGGAGTATAGAGTCTCCTAGACAGACATCGCTCTGTATGTAACACTGGGACTGGGGCCCCTTTTTCTAGGAATATCCTCTGGACCAAAGTTCCACAAGGTGTTGTATCAGGGTCATTAGACAAGGTGTTGTTTCAGGTCATTAGACAAGGTGTTGTTTCAGGTCATTAGACAAGGTGTTGTTTCAGGGTCAGAGATAATTACACCCCTGTGATAATCTGAAGTAGAGTGCCAGAGATAATTACACCACTGTGATAATCTGAAGTAGAGGGCCAGGGATAATTACACCCCTGTGATAATCTGAAGTAGAGGGCCAGGGATAATTACACCCCTGTGATAATCTGAAGTAGAGTGCCAGAGATAATTACACCACTGTGATAATCTGAAGTAGAGTGCCAGAGATAATTACACCCCTGTGATAATCTGAAGTAGAGGGCCAGGGATAATTACACCCCTGTGATAATCTGAAGTACCCAAAAGAGCCACTAGTTGTCATCTGATAAAATTCCATAAAATCCTTGAAAGTTACCAACATTCTGGTACTTTACTGGTAAACTTGGATAGTTTCCAGTAATATACAGTGGGGCAAAAAAGTATTTAGTCAGCCACCAATTGTGCAAGTTCTCCCACTTAAAAAGATGAGAGAGGCCTGTAATTTTCATCATAGGTACACTTCAACTATGACAGACAACATGAGAAAAAAAATCCAGAAAATCACATTGTAGGATTTTTTATGAATTTATTTGCAAATGATGGTGGAAAATAAGTATTTGGTCAATAACAAAAGTTTATCTCAATACTTTGTTATATACCCTTTGTTGGCAATGACAGAGGTCAAACGTTTTCTGTATGTCTTCACAAGGTTTTCACACACTGTTGCTGGTATTTTGGCCCATTCCTCCATGCAGATCTCCTCTAGAGAAGTGATGTTTTGGGGCTGTTGCTGGGCAACACGGTCTTTCAACTCCCTCCAAAGATTTTCTATGGGGTTGAGATCTGGAGACTGGCTAGGCGACTCCAGGACCTTGAAATGCTTCTTACAAAGCCACTCCTTCGTTGCCCGGGCGGTGTGTTTGGGATCATTGTCATGCTGAAAGACCCAGCCACGTTTCATCTTCAATGCCCTTGCTGATGGAAGGAGGTTTTCACTCAAAATCTCACGATACATGGCCCCATTCATTCTGTCCTTTACACGGATCAGTCGTCCTGGTCCCTTTGCAGAAAAACAGCCCCAAAGCATGATGTTTCCACCCCCATGCTTCACAGTAGGTATGGTGTTCTTTGGATGCAACTCAGCATTCTTTGTCCTCCAAACACGACGAGTTGAGTTTTTACCAAAAAGTTCTATTTTGGTTTCATCTGACCATATGACATTCTCCCAATCTTCTTCTGGATCATCCAAATGCTCTCTAGCAAACTTCAGACGGGCCTGGACATGTACTGGCTTAAGCAGGGGGACACGTCTGGCACTGCAGGATTTGAGTCCCTGGCGGCGTAGTGTGTTACTGATGGTAGGCTTTGTTACTTTGGTCCCAGCTCTCTGCAGGTCATTCACTAGGTCCCCCCGTGTGGTTCTGGGTTTTTGCTCACCGTTCTTGTGATCATTTTGACCTCACGGGGTAAGATCTTGCGTGGAGCCCCAGATCGAGGGAGATTATCAGTGGTCTTGTATGTCTTCCATTTCCTAATAATTGCTCCCACAGTTGATTTCTTCAAACCAAGCTGCTTACCTATTGCAGATTCAGTCTTCCCAGCCTGGTGCAGGTCTACAATTTTGTTTCTGGTGTCCTTTGACAGCTCTTTGGTCTTGGCCATAGTGGAGTTTGGAGTGTGACTGTTTGAGTTTGTGGACAGGTGTCTTTTATACTGATAACAAGTTCAAACAGGTGCCATTAATACAGGTAACGAGTGGAGGACAGAGGAGCCTCTTAAAGAAGAAGTTACAGGTCTGTGAGAGCCAGAAATCTTGCTTGTTTGTAGGTGACCAAATACTTATTTTCCACCATAATTTGCAAATAAATTCATTAAAAATCCTACAATGTGATTTTCTGGATTTTTTTTTCTCATTTTGTCTGTCATAGTTGAAGTGTACCTATGATGAAAATTACAGGCCTCTCTCATCTTTTTAAGTGGGAGAACATGCACAATTGGTGGCTGACTAAATACTTTTTTGCCCCACTGTATCCTCCCTTTCTTACCCTAATTGTAACAGTGTGTGGGAGAATATCTTTACAGGAGGATCCATTGAAATGTCTCCTGTCATCCTGAAGTCAACCACATGAAACCGGACTTCCTGTAATCGGAAGGGTTTGATTGCCTTGGAAATGAATCGGTGAACTTGCAGATGGACAATCATATCATCCGTAGCTGTCCATACCAACCACATCCAAAGCATTTTTATTTCACCAACCGCATAAACCGTAGCCTTCAGATTGAAACGACTGTTTCATCTCCCTGACATGGCAGACGGCTTGGTATGTATGAGGTCCAAAGCGATACATTTCCACAGAATGGCGCCAATATGTTCCGGATTAAAAGATTCCTTGGAAAAGACTAGCTAGCTAGCTGTCCAATTCATTTGGAGATGTGTTGTGTTGTGTTTGGCCTACATACAAGAGACCACCAGGTTGTACAGAACAAATAGCTGTTCTCCTGTGGGGAGTCCTGTTCAGTTCTGGGTTATGTTCATGACTACATGTTAGAGAGGACTGTTGACATTGAAAGTAAGAGTAATCCCTAACAGTCACTAGTGTGTTTTGGTAGAGTCCTTCCCCAAAGATTCCCCTTGGAGCATTTAATCAAAGTATTGGCACAAAAACAATTCTCTTGGAAGGTTAGACATAGGTTTAATTATTCTAGTGTTTCTCTCCACTTGACACAGACGTCACTTCAACGTTTAGTTTTGACTTACGTTTCGTTGAGTTGTCAACTAATGTGAATTCAACATGAAATCAATGAAAAATGTCAACATGTCATTGTACTGAGGTTAAAAGTAAAAAATAAAAAAATGAATTCCCTTACATTGATGACTTTTTGCATTGTCACCAGATAGATTTAAAAAATATATTTTATATACGTGGAAATAATGTGGATTCAACCTGTTTTTGCTCATTGAGTCTTGCATATTATCCATCCAGAATTCCTCCATCTTGTTATGTTCACGGAAAACGTTTGTTCTGTCTTTGAAGTCTGTTTATTAACAATTATGACCAACTAAACTTCCAGTAAGAAGACTGAAAATAGCTGTTCACGGGTTCCTTCCTTCCTTCCTTCCTTTCGTAGGCTGTGTATAACATCATCAGCCTATGATTCAACCCCATCTGATCCACCAGATGTTTACTGTGCTAAAAACGTGTCTTAGATCAGTGGAACCCTTAGCTCAGCGATAAGATTTGTCGTGTGATTGGAGAAAGCAGAACTATCTAAAGAGTTGATTGTGTTCTGAGCCGTGATGTCATCATGGCGTTACCATTCCATCTGATGATGAGAGGACTGACAGAGATATTACCACTGCCAAACTCAATAAAGTCAACATCATAGATCTCCTCTTGTGTTGACACACACACACGCATGCACACACATACAGTTGGTTATTAATATACTTGAGGACCTTTTGGGGACCAACAATTGATTCCCATTCAACATCCTGTTCGCCGTAAACCCTCATTTTAACCCCTAACCCTGAACTTAACCCTCATTCTAACCCTAACCCTGAACTTAACCCTCATTCTAACCATAACCCTGAACTTAACCCTCATTCTAACCCTAACCCTGAACTTAACCCTCATTCTAACCCATAACCCTGAATTGAACCCTCATTCTAACCGCTAACCCTGAACTTAACCCTCATTCTAACCCTAACCCTGAACTTAACCCTCATTCTAACCCTAACCCTGAACTTAACCCTCATTCTAACCCATAACCCTGAATTGAACCCTCATTCTAAACCATAACCCTGAACCTAACCCTCATTCTAAACCATAACCCTCAATCTAACCCTCATTCTAACCCATTACCCTGAACCTAACCCTCATTCTAACCCATTACCCTCAATCTAACCCTCATTCTAACCCATAACCCCAAACCTAACCCTCATTTAACCCTCAACCCAACCCTCATTCTAATTCTAACCCTCATTCTAATTCTAACCCTCATTCTAACCCATTACCCTGAANAACGTAACCCTCATTCTAACCCTAACCCTGAACTTAACCCTCATTCTAACCCATAACCCTGAACTTAACCCTCATTCTAACCCATAACCCTGAACGTAACACTCATTCTAACCCATTACCCTGAACGTAACACTCATTCTAACCCATAACC
Source organism: Salvelinus sp. IW2-2015 (assembly GCF_002910315.2). Lineage (NCBI taxonomy): Eukaryota > Metazoa > Chordata > Actinopteri > Salmoniformes > Salmonidae > Salvelinus > Salvelinus sp. IW2-2015. Next base: position 136,981 of record NW_019943219.1, on the reverse strand, counting down.
CTGAACCTAACCCTCATTCTAACCATAAATATACTTTTTATTTTATATATATTCTCCTTGGTTTAGTATTCTATTGAGGATTCTGGTTCTAAACAGTAAAACATTAAAACACACACAGATAGTGAGGATCTGAGAAAACATGGCCCTTCCTCATACTGATGTGGTCTGAGAAAACATGGCCCTTCATCAAACTGCTGTGGTCTGAGAAAACATGGCCCTTCCTCATACTGCTGTGGTCTGAGAAAACATGGCCCTTCCTCAAACTGCTGTGGTCTGAGAAAACATATGCTTCTATTACTGCTGTGGTCTGAGAAAACATGGCCCTTCTCATACTGCTGTGGTCTGAGAAAACATGGCCTTCTCAATACTGCTGTGGTCTGAGAAAACATGGCCTTCTTCATACTGCTGTGGTCTGAGAAAAACTGGCCCTTCCTCAAGCTGCTGGTCTGAGAAAACATGGCCCTTCCTCAAACTGCTGTGGTCTGAGAAAACATGGCCCTTCCTCATACTGCTTGTGGCTGAGAAAACATGGCTTCCTCAAACTGCTGTGGTCTGAGAAAACATGGCCTTCCTCAAACTGCTGTGGTCTGAGAAAACATGGCCCTTCATCAAACTGCTGTGGTCTGAGAAAACATGGCCCTTCCTCATACTGCTGTGGTCTGAGAAACATGGCCTTCCTATACTGCTGTGGTCTGAA
>NW_019943219.1:89932-132013 GCF_002910315.2 Salvelinus sp. IW2-2015 | reverse complement strand
CTCATAACCCTGAACCTTAAACCCTCATTCTAACCCATAACCCTGAACTAACCTACATCACTTCTAACCCTATTACCCTGAACGTAACACTCATTCTAACCCATAAACCCTGAACCTAACCCTCTCTTTCCTACCATAAATATACTTTTTATTTTATATATATTCTCCTTGGTTTAGTATTCTATTGAGGATTCTGGTTCTAAACAGTAAAACATTAAAACACACACAGATAGTGAGGATCTGAGAAAACATGGCCTTCCTCATACTGATTGTGGTCTGAGAAAACATGGCCCTTCATCAAACTGCTGTGGTCTGAGAAAACATGGCCCTTCCTCATACTGCTGTGGTCTGAGAAAAACATGGCCCTTCCTCAACTGCTGTGGTCTGAGAAAACATGGCCCTTCCTCATACTGCTGTGGTCTGAGAAAACATGGCCCTTCCTCATACTGCTGTGTCTGAGAAAACATGGCCCTTCCTCATACTGCTGTGGTCTGAGAAAACATGGCCCTTCCTCATACTGCTGTTGGTCTGAGAAAACATGGCCCTTCCTCATACTGCTGTGGTCTGAGAAAACATGGCCCTTCCTCAAACGCTGTGGTCTGAGAAAACATGGCCCTTCCTCAACTGCTGTGGTCTGAGAAAACATGGCCCTCCTCATACTGCTGGGTCTGAGAAAACATCCCTTCTCAAACTGCTGTGTCTGAGAAAACATGGCCCTTCCTCAAACTGCTGTGGTCTGAGAAAACATGGCCCTTCATCAAACTGCTGTGGTCTGAGAAAACATGGCCCTTCCTCATACTGCTGTGGTCTGAGAAAACATGGCCCTTCCTCATACTGCTGTGGTCTGAGAAAACATGGCCCTTCATCCAAACTGCTGTGGTCTGAGAAAACATGGCCCTTCCTCAAAAATGCTGTGGTCTGAGAAAACATGGCCCTTCCTCAAACTGCTGTGGTCTGAGAAAACATGGCCCTTCCTCATACTGCTGTGGTCTGAGAAAACATGGCCTCTCCTCAAACTGATTGGTCTGAAAAACATGGCCCTTCCTCAAACTGCTGTGGTCTGAGAAAACATGGCCCTTCATCCAACTGCTGTGGTCTGAGAAAACATGGCCCTTCCTCATACTGCTGTGGTCTGAGAAACATGGCCCTTCTCAAACTGCTGTGGTCTGAGAAAACATGGCCCTTCCTCAAACTGCTGTGGTCTGAGAAAAACATGGCCCTTCCTCAAACTGCTGTGGTCTGAGAAAACATGGCCCTTCCTCATACTGATGTGGTCTGAGAAACATGGCCCTTCCTCAAACTGCTTGTGGTCTGAGAAAACATGGCCCTTCCTCAAACTGCTGTGGTCTGAGAAAACATGGCCCTCCTCAAACTGCTGTGGTCTGAGAAAACTGGCCCTCTCATACTGATGATCAGAGAAAACATGGCCTTCATCAAACTGATGATCAGAAAAACATGGCCCTTCCTCAAACTGCTGTGGTCTGAGAAAACATGGCCCTTCCTCATACTGATTGATCAGAGAAAACATGGCCCTTCATCAAACTGCTGTGGTCTGAGAAACAATGGCCCTTCTCATACTGAGTGATCAGAAGTCAGAGAAAACATGGCCCTTCATCATACTGATGTGGTCTGAGAAAACATGGCCCTTCATCATACTGATGATCAGAGAAAACATGGCCCTTCATCATACTGATGATCAGAGAAAACATGGCCCTTCCTCAAACTGCCTTGCAGATGAAGTGGAGCCCATGATGACCTAACTTCCTATGAATGATCTCACTTCCTGTCAGGCTCAATGAATGACCTGCAGCTCTGACGTATTCGAGCAGAGCACACTCCCCATTTCTATATATCCCCCCACCCCTCTCTCACCCCTTTCTTCTGTCTCTCTCTCACGCTCTCTCTATGTTCTCTCCTCTCTCTATACACAGTTGAAGTCGGAAGTTTACATACACCTTAGCCAAATACATTTAAACTCAGTTTTCCACAATTCCTGACATTTAATCCTAGTAAAAATGACCTGTCTTAGGTCAGTTAGGATCACCACTTTATTTTAAAGAATGTGAAATGTCAGAATAATAGTACAGAGAATTATTTATTTCAACTTTCATTTCTTTCATCACATTCCCAGTGGGTCAGAAGTTTACATACACTCAATTAGGATTTGGTAGCATTGCCTTTAAATTGTTTAACTTGGGTCAAACGTTTTGGGTCGCCTTCCACAAGCTTCCCACAATAAGTTGGGGGAATTTTGGCCCATTCTTCCATGACAGAGCTGGTGTAACTGAGTCAGGTTCGTAGACCTCCTTGCTCGCGCACACTTTTTCTGTTCTGCCCACAAATTTGCAATGGGATTGAGGTCAAGGCTTTTTGATGGCCACTCCAATACCTTGACTTTGTTGTCCTTTAGCCATTTTGCCACAACTTTGGAAGTATGCTTGGCGTCATTGTCCATTTGGAAGACCCATTTGCGACCAAGCTTTAACTTCCTGACAGATGTCTTGAGATGTTGCTTCAATATATGCACATAATGTTCCTGCCTCATGATGCCATGTATTTTGTGAAGTGCACCAGTCCCTCCTGCAGCAAAGCACCCCCACAACATGATGCTGCCACCCCCGGTGCTTCACGGTTGGGATGGTGTTCTTCGGCTTGCAAGCCTCCCCCTTTTTCCTCCAAATATAACGATGGTCATTATGGCAAAACAGTTCTATTTTCGTTTCATCAGACCAAAGGACATTTCTCCAGAAAGTACGATCTTTGTCCCCATGTGCAGTTGCAAACCGTAGTCTGGCTTTTTTATGGCGGTTTTGGAGCAGTGGCTTCTTCCTTGCTGAGCGGCCTTTCAGGTTATGTCGATATAGGACTCGTTTTACTGTGGACATAGATACTTTTGTACCTGTTTCCTCCACCATCTTCACAAGGTCCTTTGCTGTTGTTCTGGGATTGATTTGCCTTTTTGGCAGCTAAGTAGTTCATCTCTCTAGGAGACAGAAAGCGTCTCTTCTGAGCGGTTTATGACGGCTGCGTTTTCCATGCGTGTTTATATTGCGTACTATTGTGTTGTACAGATGAACGGTGGTAACTTCAGCGTTTGGAAATTGCTCCCAAGGATGAACAGACTTGTGGAGGTCTACAATTGTTTTCTGAGGTCTTGGCTGAATTCTTTTTTTTTCTTCTTTTTTTCCCCCATGATATCACGCAAAGAAGCGAACTGAGTTTGAAGGTGAGGCCTTGAATGACATCCACAGGCTATACTCCAAGTTGACTCAAATGATGTCAATTAGCCATCTAGAAGCTTTAAAGGCTATGAATCATTTTCTGGAATTTTCGCAAAGTGTTTAATGCGACAGGTATTCAAACTTGAGTGTATGAAATATCTGACCACTGGAATGTGTTGCCGTGAGTGATAAGTGAATATAATCTGTCATGTAACAATTTTTGGAAAATTACTTGTGTATGCACAATAGTAGATGTCCTAAGACCCTTGCAAAACTATAGTTTGTTAACAAGAAATGAGTGGAGTTGGGTGAAAAAACAAGTTTTATGACTCCAACCTTAAGTGTATGTAAACTGTCGACTTCAACTGTATATTACTATCTCGTCTCTTCTCAATATTATTATATATAAATGATATTTCAAATCAAATGTTATTGTGTCAAATGCGTGACTACAAGGTGTGGACTTACAAGTGAAGTGCTTACTTACAAACCTTAACAACAATGCTTTAAGAAATCCTAAAAAAGGTAAGAGACAAGATCTGCAATTAATAAGGAGGCAGCCAGGTAATTAACATAGGGGTCTTATAATACAGGGGGTAAGGTACAGAGTAATGTGAGACTTATATAAGGGGGTACCGGTAAGAGTCAATGTGGAGGCTATATTCAGGGGTTAACGGTACCAGGCAATGTGGAGGCTAATAGAGGGGTGTTAAGTACAGGAGTCAATGTGGAGGCTTATTCAGGGGGTCCCGGTACAGAGTCAATGTTGGAGGTATATACGGGGTTAGGTACGAGTCAATTGTGGAGGTATAGTACAGGGTGTTCCGAGTACAGAGTCAATGTGGAGGTATATACAGGGGGGTACCGGTACAAGATGCAATGTGGAGGCTATATACAGGGTTGTTTAAAGTACAGAGTCAATTTTGGAGGCTATATACAGGGGTGTTACGTACAAGCCAATGTGGAGGCTATATACAGGCTGGTACCGGTACAAGAGTCAATGTGGGAGGCTAATAATACAGGGTGGTTACAAGTACAGAGTCAATGTGGAGATATATATACAGGGTTGTTTACAAGTACAGAGAGTCATGTGGGAGACTATACTACGGGTGTTAAGGTAAGAGTCAATTGTGGAGGCTATATACAGGGTAGTAGAGGTACCGGTCAATGTGGAGGCTATATACAGGCGTGTTACAGTAAGAGTCAATGGAAGTGAGGCATATATCAGGGGTACGGTACAGAGAGTCAATGTGGAGGCTATATTACAGGGGGTTACTCTGGCTACAGATCAATGTGGAGGTATATTACAGGGTGTTAAGTAAGAGTCACTGTGGAGACTATAATACAGGGTGGTTAGGTAAGAGCAATGTGGAGGCTATATACAGGTGTTAGGTACCGAGTCAATTGTGAGGCTATATACAGGGTGTACCAGTACAGTAGTCAATGTGGAGGCTATATACAGGGGTACCGGTACAGAGCTAATGTGGAGGTTATATACAGGGGGGTTAGGTAAAGAGTCAATGTGGAGGCTATATACAGGGTGTTACCAGTAAGAGTCAATGTGGAGGCTGATATACAGGGTGTTACATGACAGAGTCAATGGTGGAGGCCTAGTATACAGGGTGGTACGGTACAGAGTCAATTTGGGAGGCTAATACAGGGTGTTACAGTACAGAGTCAATGTGGAGGACTATATACAGTGGTGGTTACAGTACAGAGTCATAGTGGAGACTATATACAGGCGGGTTTTACAGTACAGAGTCAATTTGTGAGACTATATACTAAGGGTGTTACAGTACAGAGTGAATGTGGAGATATATAACAGGGTGTTACAGTACAGAGACATGTGGAGACTCTTACAGGGTGTGTAAGTACAGAGTCAATGTGGAGACTATATACAGGTGTTACGGGTACAGAGGTCAATGTGGCGGGGGCACCGGGTTGTTCAACGTTAATTGAAGTATTATGTTATATGTGGGGTAGAGTTATTAGAGTGACTTAGTGTATAAGTCGATAACAGAGAGTAGCAGGAGTTGGGGGCGGTGCAAAAGTCGGGTAGCCGGATTTGATTAGCTGTTCAGGAGTCTATAGGCTTGGGATGGTAGAAGGCTGTTTAGAAGCCTCTTGGACTAGATTGGTGCTCCGGTACCGGATATCAGTCCTCTGATCTATGGCCTGGATATCGGTCTCTGAGGTTAAGGGTTTTAGTTAATCAGTTTATTCCAGCAACCTGTCCCGGCAAGGCTGGTGTGAGAAAAACCTCAGCTGTTCAAACAATCATTTGATTTACTGGAGATGTCAGAGCATGAGTCACGACACGTGGCTAAAATGTCAGAGTAACTCAAATGCATCCTTCTGGTCGGGTGGTGTGTGTGTGTGTCTTGCTCTGTTGTTTCTATGAAAATCACATCACATAAATTATAGCTTGGCTGACAAGGAGTGGATTATTCTGAAACGTTCAAAGTAGCAGTTTAATAAACTACCGTTGTGTTAACTTTAGAAGAATTTTGTTACTTTACCACAACCTCTAGTGGTCTTATTGGTTTTCAGATTACACATGTGTGTAATTAATTCTCTGGCCTCTATTCTGCTTATCAAGGTGTCTGTAATTATCTCTGGGCCTCTCGTACTTCAGATTATCTACAGGTGTTTGTAATTATCCTCTGGCACTCTATTCTGAATTATCACAGGTGTTCTGTAATTTCATTCTGGCCCTTCTTCAGATTATAGAGGTAGTCTGTAATTATCTCTGGCCCTCTACTTCTGATTATCACAGGTGTCTGTAATTATCTCTGGCCCTCTACTTCAGATTATCACAGGTGTCTAAGTATCTCTTGCCCTCTGAGTAGCCTTATCACATCTCAAATATACAGTACCAGTCAAACGTTTGGACACATCTACTCAAATACCAGGGTATTTCTTCTTTGTTTTACTATTTCCTACATTATAGAATAATAGTGAAGACATCAAACATATGAAATAACACATATGGATTCATGTAGTAACCAAAAAAGTGTTCAACAAATATTTTAATTAATCAAAGTTGCCACCCTTTGCCTTGGCACATTTGGCATTCTCTCAACCAGCTTGATGAGGTAGTCACCTGGGATTCATTTCAATTTACATGTGTGCCTTGAATTTATTTCATTCTTAATGCATTAGAGACAATCAGTTGTGTTGTGACAAGGTAGGGCTGGTATACAGTTGATAGCCCTATTTGGTAAAAGACCAAGTCCATATTATGGCAAGAACAGTTCAAATAGGCAAAGAGAAATGACAGTCCATCATTACTTTAAAACATGAAGGTCAGTCAGTCCGTAACATTTCAAGAACTTTGAAAGTTTCAAGTGCAGTCAAAAACCATCAAGCTCTGTAACGAGAGTCAGGAAGCAAGTTCAGGAAGTGTTTTAATAAATAAAAGAAACAGTGAACACGAAAGACAAACAATAACACCTGAGGAAAGAACCAAGGGGAGTGACAGATATAGGGAAGGTAATCAAGGAGGTGATGGAGTCCAGGTGAGTTTCATGAGGCGCAGGTGCGCTTGACGATGGTGACAGGTGTGCTTGACGATGGTGACAGGTGTGCGGGATAATCAGCAGCCTGATGACCTAGAGGCCGGAGGGGACAGTACCCCCTCCCCGACGCGCGGCTCCAGCCACAGGACACCAACAAAGGGGACGAACCCGGGGATCAGGAGGGGACCGGTCATGCCAGCTGGGGGTGCGAGAACCTGTCGAGCCGGCTGGGGCGCTGGAACCTGACAGACCGGCTGAGGCAGGGGAGCCTGGCAATCTGGCTGAGGCATGAGAACCTGACGAGCCGGTGGAAGCAGGGGAGCCTGGCAATCCGGATGAGGCATTAGAACCTGACGAGCCGGCGGAGGCAGGGGAGCCTGGCGATCTGGCTGAGGCATGAGAACCTGACGACCTGGTGGAAGCAGGGGAGCCTGGCGATCTTAGCTGAGGCAATGAAAGGCCCGACGAGCGGGGAAGCAGGAAGCCTGGCGATCTAGCTGAGGCATGAGAACCTGACGAGCCGGTGGAAGCAGGGAAGCCTGGCGATCTGGCTGAGGCATGAGAACCTGGCGAGCCGGTGGAAGCAGGGGAGCCTGGTGATCTAGCTGAGGCATGAGAACCTGACGATCTACCTGAGAGAGGGGAGCCTGGCGATCTAGCTGAGGCATGAGAACCTGACGAGCCGGGGGAAGCAGGGGAGCCTGTAGCGGCTCCCGGACGCAATGTCATTTACACAAAAAAAGTCCCTGATGCTTCCCTTAGGTGAGGTGTTATTCTGTAACGAGTGCGCAGAGAGTCGGGAAGCAAGTACAGGGAGTGAGTGTTTTAATAAATAAAAGAAACAATGAACACGAAACACAAACAATAACACCTGAGGAAAGAACCGAGGGGAGTGACAGATACAGGGATGATAATCAAGGAGGTGATGGAGTCCAGGTGAGTGTTATGAGGCGCAGGTGCGCTTGAAGATGGTGACAGGTGCGCTTGACGATGGTGACAGGTGTGCGGGATAATCAGCAGCCTGATGACCTAGAGGCTGGAGAGGGAGAATACGTGACAAACAAGCACTATGATGAAACTGTCTCTCATGAGGATCTCCACAGGAAAGGAAGACCCAGAGTTACCTATGCTGCAAAGGATTAGTTCATTAGAGTTAATTGCACCTCAGATTGCAGCCCAAATATATGCTTCAGAGTTCAAGTAACAGACACATCTCAACATCAACTGTTCAGATGAGACTGCGTGAATCAGGCCTTCATGGTTGAATTTCTGCAAAGAAACCACTACTAAAGGACACCAATAAGAAGAAGAGACTTGCTTTGACCAACAAACACGAGCAATGGACATTAGACCGGTGGAAATCTGTCCTTTGGTCTGATGAGTCCAAATTTTAGATTTTTGGATCCAACGGCCGTGTCTTTGTGAGACGCAGAGTAGGTGAACGGATGATCTCCGCATGTGTGGTTCCCACCGTGAAGCATGGAGGAGGAGGTGTGATGGTGTGGGGGTGCTTGGCTGGTGACACTCTCTATGATTTATATAGAATTCAAGGCACACTTAACCAAGCATGGCTACCACAGCATTCTGCAGCGATACGCCATCCCATCTGGTTTGCGCTTAGTGGGACTATCATTTGTTTTTCAACAGGACAATGACCAAAACACACCTCCAGGATGTGTAGGGCTATTTGACCAAGAAGGAGAGTGATGGAGTGCTGCAGCAGATGACCACAATCACGCGACCTCAATCCTATTGAGATGGTTTGGGATGAGTGGGACCGCAGAGTGAAGGAAAAGCAGCCAACAAGTGCTCAGCAAATGTTGGAACTCCTTCAAGACTGTTGGAAAAGCATTCCTTATGAAGCTGGTTGAGAGAATGCCAAGAGTGTGCAAAGCTGTCATCAAGGCAAAGGGTGGCTAATTTGAAGAATGTCAAATATGAAATATATTTTTATTTGTTTAACACTTTTTTGGTTACTACATGATTCCATATGTGTTATTTCATAGTTTTGATGTCTTCACTATTATTCTACAATGTAGAAAATAGTAAACAATTAAGAATAACCCTTGGATGAGTAGGTGTGTCCAAACTTTTGACTGGTACTGTATATACTGAACAAAAATATAAACACAACATGTAAAGTGTTGGTCCCATGTTTCATGAGCTGAAATAAAATGTTCTAGAATTTTTCCAAACTCACAAAAAGCTTATTTCGCTAAAATGTTGTTCACAAATTTGTTTACATCCCTGTTAGTGCACATTTCTCATTTGCCAAGATAATCCATCCACCTGACAGGTGTGGCATACAAATAAGATAATTAAACAGCATGATCACTACACATGTGCACCTTGTGCTGGGGACAATAAAAGGCCTCTCTAAAATGAGCAGTTTTATCACACAACACAATGCCACAGATGTCTCAAGTTTTGAGGGAGCGTTCAATTGGCATGCTGACTGCTGGAATGTCCATCAGTGCTGTTGCCAGATAATTTAATGTTAATTTCTCTACCACAAGCCGCCTCCAAAGCGATTTTAGAGAACTTGAGAACTGGCCTCACAATCGCAAACCACGTGTAACCACGGCAGCCCAGGACCTCCACATCCAGCTTCTTCCCCTGCGAGATCGTCTGAGACCAGCCACCCGGAAAGCTGATGAAACTAAGGAGTGTTTCTGTCTGTAATAAAGCCCTTTTGTGTGGAAAACTCATTCTGATTGGCTGTGCCTGGCTCTCCAGCTCTCCACCCATGGCTGCGCCACTGCCCAGTCATGTGAAATCCATAGATTAGGGTCTAATGAATTGATTTAAGTTGACTGATTTCCTTATACTGTATGAACTGACATTTTTGCATGTTGTGTTTATTTTTATTTAGTATAAAACAATCTAATAAGATTATTTTTTACATGAAAAATAGAATGACAAAGCTGTAAAACATCCTATAGATAAACCATGACCTTAGTGAATAGCATTGGTGTTTAACATGAGGGTTTCAGAATGAAAAATCTTCTTTTATTTAAAAAAAAAWTTTACACACACTTTTATTTACAGTATTTTACAACGTTAATATGTATTTTGTAAATGTTTTGGCGCCAAATTGGTGGCAGTTGTGAAAGAAGTCAAAAGCTCAAAGAGTTAATTGAAAAATAATGCCATTGTTTATTATTTAGCCTATTTTCTCTTGAACCATCTGGTCTATCTACTAGAAACTCTTGGATAATATGGACACAGTTATTTAAAAAATATATATATATATTATATATGAATAAATTWAAAAAAAGTTATTTATGTATAAATTACTAAAGTTACCATCGATTGCCATAGATAACCTGCCAATTACCAAAATTAGCAAAGATTCCGTGAATTTTGGTAAATGACCGGTAGCTTTACAAATCTAGTATAATGAGATCCACATGTCATCGTAGTTAAATGTGTAACATGTACCTTGACTTCAAAACAATAAATGTGTTGAAGAATGAAGTGTTTTTACTGAATACATTTAGTAATTAAATCCACTGAGGTTGTGGAAATGGCTACATTACGGTCAGAAACCCCTCTTATGTTGAGAACAGAACCATTCCTTTATAGAGGACCACTATAGAGGACCACTAACCAAACCACTAACCAAAGCTGAGAGGACCACTAACCAACCCGAAACACATTGATACGTTAGAGCTGGTTGTTTCAACGAAATGATACGTTAGAGCTGGTTGTTTCAACTAAACGATACGTTAGAGCTGGTTGTTTCAACTAAATGATACTTAGAGACTGGTTGTTTCAAACTAAATGATACGTTAGACGCTGGTTGTTTCAACTACAATGATCCGTTAGAGGCTTGTTGTTCAACTAATGATACGTTAGAGCTGGTTGTTTCAACGAAATGATACGTTAGAGCTGGTGTTTCAACTACACGATTACATTAGAGCTGGTTGTTTCAACTAAATGATACGTTAGAGCTGGTTGTTTCAACTAAACGATACGTTAGAGCTGGTTGTTTCAACTAAACGATACATTAGAGCTGGTTGTTTCAACTAAACGAACACACTGAGTTTGGACTTTGTGCTCTGACTGAGGGCTGTTTAACTAACTGAACCATGTAAGGGTCTGTCAGAAGCTGTCATTGCTTCCTGGTGTCAAAACGATTCAGAGTGTCTTTTTTTCCTCTCACTGTGTCAAACAGCCCAAGCATGAGGTTTGAGTTTTCGTGATGCACTTCTCACCTGCCATTTATTAACGCTGTGAACAGACTAGAGAAACGTGGCTGCTGGAACAGACTGTGTGATTCAGTGCTGTGTCAGGTGACTGCTAGGATACGTCTCAAACGCCACCCTACTCCCTATATCGTGCACTACGTTTGACCAGAGCCCTATGGCACCCTACTCCCTATATAGTGCACTACTTTAGACCAGAGCCCTATAGAACCCTATTCCCTATATCGTGCACTACGTTTGACCAGAGCCCTATGGGGAAAATAGTGTCATTTGGGACGTTGCCCCTACAGTAGGCTCCGGTCCAGGACCAGGACCAGCTACACTGCCACAGTCAAACTAACTAACCCAGGAAAACTCACACATGAGGGAATCAATGACTACTTTGTGTTGTCATCAGCCCCGCAGCCTGTTTGAAATTAAAATAGAAAATCTCATACTGCTTGTATTGTCGATGTCGACCAATCTTGAAGTTAAAATAACCCCAACAACTATCCTTTCATATAAAAAAAAAAATGCCACCCCTCGTTAGCCTCAGGTTTCTATGGAATGTTGGAACTCTAAATCGCTTCAATATTGAGGAACGTTTTAGTGAAGGAGAAAATAAGGATGGGATTAACAGTATTTTCTGTGTCCAGCTCTGTTGTTGTTTTTCCAACTCTACTATGATCATTGGCGTGGCTATTGTCATTGGTTGGACAATGACCACAGGATGTGGCAAGCCAGCACACACAGATCTGGGACCAGGATAATTGTCATTCATTGTGAATCTACGTCAAAAGGCGAGGCAGTCCGACTTTGTCTCGGTACTTTAGTTTAAGACGATGTTCAGTTGAGGATTTATGAATAACTATTAGGGCCGGATTCAATCCAATCGCTAATTTTGACAATGAGCAATTTAAATGAAAACATTTTTTTACCCCTTTTTTCTCCCCAATTTCGTGGTATCAAATTGGTAGTAGTTACAGTCTTGTCTCATCGCTGCAACTCCCATACGGACTCGGGAGAGGCGAAGGTTGAGAGCTATGCGTCCTCCGAAACACAACCAAGCCGCACTGCTTCTTGACACAACACCCAACCTGGACGCCAGCCGCACCAATGTGTCACCTGGCGATCTGGTCAGCGTGCACTGCGCCTGGCTCGCCACAGGAGTCGCTAGTGCACGATGAGACAAGGATATCCCTGCCGGCCAAACCCTCCCCTAACTCGGACGACGCTGGGCCAATTGTGTGCCGCCCCATGGGCCTCCCTGTCGCGGCCGGCTGCGACAGAGCCTGGACTCTAACCCAGAATCTCTGGTGGCACAGCTAGCACTACGATGCAGTGCCTTAGACCACTGCACCACCCGGGAGGCATTTAATAAATGTAATTTCCGATTGAGCCAAGATATGCAGTGTTTACTGTAAATGTGGAAAATTTACAGCGTTTACTATCTCACTCTCCCTCTCCACCTTCTCCCTCTCTGCACCCTCTCCTCTATCCACCCTCTTCCTCTCTCTCCACCCTCTCTCTCCACCCTCTCCTCTATCCACCCTCTTCCTCTCTCTCCACCCTCTCTTCATCCCTTCCAGACGGATCATGTATCACACACCACGACAGACACAAAGGTACTACTTACAATTATAGTTACACCGTTGTTCTGGTGGTTTTTTTGCAGAAACTAGTCTTTAGAATTCCACTAAGTCGTTTTGGCGGGACATGACTTGTGTGTGTGTAGTAACACTGCTGACTCCGTTAGCAAATGGCAGCCAGTACTCTGCCATTGAACTGTTTATGAGGTGGGGTTGTTCCACATTTTACGTCGGTTCCTTTCGAGGCAACTCAATCATCCGTCTAATGTAGAACACAAATTGTAATAAAAATGCACTATCTGTCTGTCCACCTTACGCTTCTCTCTCTCCTCCGTTCTCGTGCTCAACCTTGGTCATTCTTCGCGATTGTCGTCACCGCTCTCCCTTCTTCCACACGAACTTCGTCTTGTGACCACCCTCATCGAATCCTCTCCCTCCCTCTCCAACCTCTCTCACGCTCTCCAACCGCTCCACCCTATCCCTCTCGTCCTCCCCTCCCTCCACCAACGTGCTGCTCATGATACCGAGTTGTTCTCTCATCAGTCCCGGTCTCGCTGCAACGTACTTCGCACCTTTCCGTGTCTCGCTCTACTCCCCCTCTCCCCGCACTATTCGTCCTCATCGACCGCATACTCGTCTGGGTTTGCAACCCACAGATTATCCTATCAGTCGTTACGTATTCGAGATCCAGGTTTTCGGTCATTGATAATCTCCAACCTACCAGTTAGATCACACCGCATTCAATCCATCTGATAAGGTCTGAATCCGCTAACGAATCTTTCAGCCCATAGTTCCGCAATAACGACACACGCACAGTCACCTCTTAGCTAGGCCATAACTAAATAGTAGCCTTTTACAGTTGTTTAATCTTTTTATTGTGTGTACACAGTGTTGTGGTGAACTGTTGTTAGATGCTAGGGGTGATAGTGGTGGTGTGTGCCATGTGTGTGTGTGTGCGCTAGTAGTATTTGGATGGTGGCGAAGCAGCTCGCTGTGTGTGGGGGGTGGTATACGTTTTACACCGTGGGGTGGTAGGAGAAGAGTGTGAACGTAGTCACAGTCGGGAGTGACCACTCAGTACTGCGAAAGAGTCCCACTCATCAACACTGCTTGACTATGGAGGTTACAGACTGGGAGAGTTCTCCATGTGCCGGTGTGCTCTCTTGACAGGAACAAACCACCCATAACATCACACTAAACACTCATTGCGCAATGAAGGCTCGTGTTCGAAGGCAGAGGAACCGGCATAACATTTAGGTTCTTCAGCATAGGACATATTTAGAAGATAATGTCGTAAGAACCAGTGGACAGAGTATAACGGCCTACCTGGTCTCGTCAGCCAACTAGGCTGCATGTAGGTGGGGCAGGATGCCAGAAACTCACGATATTGCGAAAATCAGAAAACGGATTATCAGCTTGATGACAAATCAGCGACAAGTTCACAAATGACCAGGAAACAGTGACGAGGAACAACTCTCGTATCTGAGGGTAGAACATAAAGAACAGTTCCACTGTATTTGCCATAAACAATAGATATTTTAGAAATCATATACTTTACTCTAAGACAGTCCATCTTTCGGCAGGTGCCTGCCAATAAACTCCTGGATCTAAACCAGCAAAAGCGCTCTCCAATGATCTGAATGTTTATATGTTGAGTCTTATTCATGTGTGACAATATTCAAGATGTTCATTAGCTCTTGGTAGCTTGTAACGTGAGGTTGGCTTGACAAGTAACCGTAAATCCCCAAACAGCTACTGAATACTACAGCATAACTCACTGTCTACTGCTCCCAAACCTCAGTTAAAAGCTATACGATCGAGGGAATCTCGTCACGGGTAGCATAAAGTCCTCCTGCATGAGCTCTCCACAGCTATCAACCTGGTACGATGGCTCTTCTCTGCCGTGTGTTTTCGATCCTCAGCTCACATATCTACCAGCTCAGGATCAGGCGATTGGTCAGTTGGGTTTTTTATTCTCTGATGCGAACAGCGAAAACTTCATGACACAAATCTGCAATTCCCGTATACACGCAAACCCCGTCTCCACATGGGTAGGAACAGGGCTAAACAATCTCTTGTTACATAACATACAATAGAAGGTGAATGCAATGTAGTTTCTGAAAGGAAATGTACAAGTTTGCCCTATACCTATGGCTAGTCGAAACTTCCTCAATGACAAGGCGTATTCACCGTGAAAGTGATGTGAACGTTTTAACTACGGAGTTGATTATGATTTCATGGACATTTTTTCAATAAGCTACTCTTTCACATGCAGTAAGTAACAGGGAAGAGGTTAGGGGGGCAGGGGATTCATGAGGGGAATGGAGGAAGTCTACGCATTAAAAGGGCACTTCAAGACCACTGTTAGGATCAACATACTTAACCTCTCTCCATCCACGTCTCCCTCTCCTCCACGCCTCCCCTGGCCTGCGGTGGCCGGCGCGAGCTCGGAGGACCTGCGGCTTTTCCCCCTTTCAGGTCTTCACGCACTAGGCAGAGCCTTTGTTCTCCGTCTCGGGTGCTTGCGCGGTCGGCCGGGTATCCGGGGGACCCGTAGTGGGCGTGCACCAGCTGGTGCCGGGCATCAGGAGATTATCTATGGGCGCCTTTTCAATAAGCTAACTACAGACAAGTAAAAAGTTAGGGGGGTTGGGGGCAGGAATAGATTCAGAGGGCGGAAGGAGAAATGCTAACAGGAATAAAAAGGGCAGTGGCAACAACGCCAGGAATGTACAGTAATACAGGCAAGAACTATTTCAGATTTGGGGGTATTTTACAACATGACATTCAACAGTTGTGAAACAGGAAAGCATGTTCAAATCAAACCAGCACTTACCGGTCGGTTCCTGGGCGGGCGCTTCGTTCTCTACCCGCGGCTCCTCCTCTCCCCTCTCCGCTCCGTCTCTCCGCAACCCTTCTCCGGGCGCGCGTCCTTCTGTCAGCCATCTCTCCCTCTCTCCACGCCTCCTCCCATCCACCCTCTCCCTCTCTCCACGCTCTCCAACCTCCTCTCGCCTATGCCTTCCTCTCTCCTCCCCTTCCCTCTCCTCTCACCGTTCTCCCCCCTCCTCTCCACCTCTCATCCTCTCTCCACGCTCTCGCTTTCCATCCCTCTCTCCTATCTCCACTTCTCCCCTCTCCTCCCTTCTCTCCAATCTCCTCCTCTCCACCCTCTCCTCCTCTCCCTCCCTCTCCAACTCTCTCCATCGCTCTCAACCTCTCGCTAACCTTACCCTATCCCTCTCTCCTCCTCTCCTCTCTCCCACCTCTCTCCTCCTTCCACCTCTCCCTCTCTCCACGCTCTCCCATCCACTCTCCCTCTCTCCACGCTCTCCAACCTCTCCACCCTATCCCTCTCTCCTCCCTTCTCCCTCCTCGTTCCGTCCTCTCAGACGCCTTCGTACCTCCATCTACCCACGGCTCTCAGGTGCTGCTGTCACTAGCCCTCTCTCCGATCACTCTCAACCTCCGATCGGCTCTCACGCGAGTCGGCCCTGTGTGTCGTTGCGCGCGACGTGGGCCGGTGTGCATTTCGCCCCCAGCTGGGTCGTCGCGCCACTGTTTGCACGGGTGCCCCTGGCCTGATCTGCCCCCTCTTCCCCCGTGAGTGTTGGCTGACCGAATGATCTGCGCTTTCGGGCTCGCGCATTCTCGGTCTTTCTTGCGTTTTCCGGGGTGCCAGGCTTGGCGCCATGGAGTGGCGTTCACGCACATCCTTATTCGGCGTGCTTGCGGGTGTTCCGTGGGCGGGGTGTGGGGCTGCTTCGATCTTGCGGGGTGCTTGAGCCGCCGTGGTTGTGGGGCTACTTCTAGTGGGTTCTGGGGTGTTGACCCTGTTCCTTCCGGGGGTGTGTAGGGCATCAGTGACATTTTGGACCCCGGAGTTCCTCGTGGCCGGTGTTGTCGCTGCGTGCGGTGTGTTGGCCACTCTTCTCCGCCCTCTTGTCTTTGTTGCCTGGTCGGCGCGGTCATATCGCCTCTGCGGTACGGTTCCACATTCCTTGTGGTGTGTTGGTATTAGGTTTGGTCTTGTCCTGTCCTTAATCTGTCCAGGCCGTTGGGGCAGAGGTTCGATCTGCCTCCGTCGAACTGATGTATCCCAAGTTCTCTGTTTTCGTCATGCGTCAGATGGCCTGCCGTTCTTCAATACAATGGGTGCTGAGACTGTGCGAGTTGTGACCATCTGATCCTTTAACCTGTAACGTCGTGATTCCTACCAACGCACTACTCTCCATTGCGCCAATGGCCAGACTTTTTTCACACCTTTTCTCACTGCAGCGTTTGATACCCGACGGTTTATTCCCATTGTGCAGGTCGGCACTGGGGCGGGGCGTCTTTCCATTTCTTGAGCTAGTATCGGCCCCGATGGGACTCTAAGACCATCAGTCTTTGGACAGCCTTTCTTACGGGCAGTCCCCATCAAGGGTTCAGATCCGCCTGCGTCCTGTTTCCTCATCCTCCTAGCTCCTATCTATCAGCCTCTTAAGCGAATCACTTTGGGTTATCCCCGCACCCATGGTTAAAGAAACAGGTACCCCGACGCTCCTCCAAGCCAAACTGGGGTGTGCACAAACGTGGATTCTCGTCTCCTGCTGGGTCTAGGTGTGGGATGGGCCGGTTTCATGCTTTACTGCTACGTTTTACTTTGCCCCATTTGCCTATGGAGTAGCTTCACTGTTGGTCTTCCCCCATCAGTGCAGAATGAGGGAAGGAGACAAAGAATAGAAGTCTTTAATCTGACTACTTTTTGCCTCACGCCTTGTTCTTCGGGCTTTTTTCCTCCTCCTATCCCCATCTATGCGTGCCGTCGCTTACTCCGCGGGTCTCCGGGTCGGGCTGCCTTCCGGTGTTGGTTCGGCTCGTGTTGTGTGTGACTTCCACCCGCTCCTCGCACGCCGCGCGCCGCTCCGCTGCGCCGCCGCGCCACCCGCGCCCGGCGCTGACGCGGCCAGCTCTCGCCGCGCGCGGCCCGGCGTCCAGCCGGCTCCCTCTCCAATGAGCTCGTCCCTTTTTCTTTCCTCTCATCCAACATTGTCTCCCTCTCTTCACCATCTCTCCACCCTCTCATCTCTCCCTCTTTCATATTTCACTGAAAGAATAAACGTTTTTGTTTTCAAAATGATCGTTTCCGGATTTTACCATATTAATGACCAAAGGCTCGTATTTCTGTGTGTTTATTATATTATAATTAAGTCTATGATTTGATATTTGATAGAGCAGTCTGACTGAGCGGTGGTAGGCAGCAGCAGACTCATAAGCATTCATTCAAACAACACTTTACTGGGTTTGCCAGCAGCTCTTAGCAATGCTTGAGGCACAGTGCTGTTTATGACTTCAAGCCTATCAACTCCTGAGATTAGGCTGCCAATACTAAAGTGCCTATAAGAACATCCAATAGTCAAAGGTATATGAAATACAAATGGTTTAGAGAGAAATAGTCCTATAATTCCTATAATAACCACAACCTAAAACGTCTTACCTGGGAATATTGAAGACTCATGTTAAAAGGAACCACCACCTTTCATATTTACAATTGTTTACAATTGGCTCATTCATCCCCCTCCTCTCCCCTGTAACTATTCCCCAGGTCGTTGCTGCAAATGAGAACGTGTTCTCAGTCAACTTACCTGGTAAAATAACGGTAAAATAAAAAAATAAATAAAATAAATATGTTCTCATGTAAGGAACTGAAACATTAGCTTTTTTACATGGCACATATTGCACTTTTACTTTCTTCTCTAACACTTTGTTTTTGCATTATTTAAACCAAATTGAACACGGTTCATTATTTATTTGAGACTAAATTATTTTTATTTATGTATTATATTAAGTTAAAATAAAAGTGTGAATTCAGTATTGTTGTATTTGTCATTATTACAAATAAATAAAACAAATTGACTGGTCATAGCTTTGCATTGACATGATTGGTTTACAGGAGGTGGGGGCGGTACATCCTGTATTACCACAAACACACTCACTTCCTTGACAGCTTCCTTGACAACAAACATGGAGAACTCTGATGAAAAACTATCAGAACAAGTGATATCTTGTGTAGGGATTTCAAAGACATGAAATGAGTTTGAACTCCTGGAAATGGATGCGACTCAGTCGTTCAGTCTTTTTGTTCTGTATATATGGACGCGACCCAGTCATTCAGTCTTTTTGTTCTGTATCTATTCATTCAAAATGTTCCATTGCCATACTGGCTGGCAACGTTCTTATCCCTTGTTTGCTAGCTAGCCAACTACGGCTAACTTACAGTCACGTCAAACAGTGCAGATTAACAACAGTAGCCTCATATGAGCAAGGTTTATATAAATCTCTGCTGTTGAAAACTAAATATAATATATACATCTTGAAAACTAAATGTTAGTCTAAAAGAAATGTGAGATAATGTCTAGATGCTTTTTATAGTGAAGATCAAGTTTAACTTGCCTGCCTGGGTTGATGAGACAGTGGATTGCGCAGTCAGATGGAACAGAGTAAATACGCATTTTAATGTCATAGATTTAGCCGGTGGTAACTTGTGGAACAGACACCGGCTGGAATGTGATTTTAACCAATCAGCATTCAGGGTTAGACCCACCAGTTGTACGATGGTAAATCAATTAATAGGCTACTTGATGGCCAACAGATGCAAATATATCATTCTCCACATTTAATGTCAGTTTCATTGAAGACTTTTCCCCATAACAGAAGCACGCCAGGGAGTTCCATAACTACCATTTCAAATTTCCACTAAGACACTTCGCTTGATATCGTTTTCATGAATCAAAGTTGACATTGGCATGGAGATCAGAAGGGGTGGCAGGAAGTCTAGTGGTTAGAGTGTAGAGGCGGCAGGAAGTCTAGTGGTTAGAGTGTAGAGGCGGCAGGCTAAGTCTAGTGGTTAGAGTGTAGAGGCGGCAGGGAAGTCTAGTGGTTAGAGTGTAGAGGCGGCAGGAGTCTAGTGGTTAGAGTGTAGAGGCGGCAGGAAGTCTAGTGGTTAGAGTGTAGAGGTGGCAGGTAGCCTTAGTGGTTAGAGTGTAGAGGCGGCAGGAAGTCTAGTGGTTAGAGTGTAGAGGGCAGGGAAGTCTAGTTAGTGTTAGAGTGTAGAGGTCGGGCGAGGTAGCTCATCTGTGGTTGAGAGTGTTGGGCCAGTAACCGAAGGTTGCTGGCTCGAATCCCGAGCTGACAAGGTATAAATCTGTCGTTCTGCCCTGAAAAAGGCAGTTAACCCACTGTTCCCCAGTAGGCCGTCTATGTAAATAACATTTGTTTAACTGACTTGCCTAGTTAATTAAATAAAAAACATAATGCACCTCTATGTGAGGCGCCTAGTCACTTTGTCCCCATTATTTATTGATGCGCATCGGTCCTAGCCAATTAATATGTTTTATGGAAAAGAGTCCGAAAAATAATACGTGTCTCCATAATGACATCTAACTGTCCACATACAACTTGTGTCAACGTTGTTACTGTTGCCGTCTCCTCACTCACCTGACCCAATAGTGGACTTATGCAGATTACAGTTGAAGTCGGAAGTTTTAAATACCCTTTAGTCAAATATATTTAAACTCAGTTTTTTACAATTCCTGACATTTAATCCTAGTAAAAATTCTGTTTTAGGTCAGTTAGGATCACCACTTTATTTTAAAGAATGTGAAATGTCAGAATATAGTAGAGAGAATGATTTATTTCAGCTTTTATTTCTTTCATCACATTCCCAGTGTGTAAATATTAGTATTTGGTAGCATTGCCTTTAAATTGTTTAACTTCGGTCAAACATTTTGGGTAGCCTTCCACAAGCTTCCACAATAAGGTGGTGTGCATTTTGGCCCATTCCTCCTGACAGAATTGTGTAACTGAGTCCGGTTTGTAGGCCTCCTTGCTCGCACATGCTTTTTCAGTTCTGCCACAAATTTGCTATGGGATTGAGGTCAAGGCTTTGTGATGGCCACTCCAATACCTTGACTTTGTTGTCCTTAAGCCATTTTGGCACAACTTGGGAGTATGCTGGGATCATTGTCCATTTGGAAGACCCATTTGCGACCAAGCTTTAACTTCCTGACAGATGTCTTGAGATGTTGCTTCAATATATCCACATCATTTTCCTGCCTCATAAGTCCCTGCAGCAAAGCACCCCCCAGAACAGATGCTACCCCCCCGTGCTTCACGGTTGGGATGGTGTTCTTCGGCTTGCAAGCATCCCCTCTTTCCTCCATATAACGATGGTCATCATGGCCAAACAGTTCTATTTTTGCTTCATCAGACCAGAGGACATTTCTCCAAAAGCACGATCTTTGTCCCCATGTGCAGTTGCAAACCATAGTCTGGCTTTTTTTATGGCGGTTTTGGAGCAGTGGCTTCTTCCTTGTTGAGCGCCTTTCAGGTTATGTCGATATAGGACTCGTTTTACTGTGGATATAGATACTTTGTATCTGTTTCTCCAGCATCTTCACAAGGTCCTTTGCTGTTGATCTGGATTGATTTGCACTTCTCGCACCAAAGTACGTTCATCTCCAGGAGACAGAACGCGTCTCCTTCCTGAGCGGTATGACGGCTGCGTTTTCCCATGGTGTTTATACTTGCGTACTATTGTTTGTACAGATGAACGTGATACCTTCAGGCATTCGGAATGCTCCCAAGGATGAACCAGACTTGTGGAGTCTACAATTTTGGCAGATTCTTTTGATTTTCCCATGATAATCAAGCAAAGAGGCACTGAGTTTGAAGGTAGGCCTTGAAATACATCCACAAATACACCTCCAATTGACTCAAATTATGTCAATTAGCCTATCAGAAACTTCTTAGTGTATGTAAACTTAGTGTATGTAAGCTTCTGACCCACTGGAATTGTGATACAGTGAATTATAAGTGAAATAATCTGTCTGTAAACAATTGTTGGAAAAATGACTTGTGTCATGCACAAAGTAGATGTCCTAACAGACTTGCCAAAACTATAGTTTGTTGACAAGAAATTTGTGGAGTGGTTGAAAAACAAGTTTAATGACTCCAACCTAAGTGTATGTAAACTTTCGACTTCAACTGTATATGCTAGTCGGAACTAGGAAACCCTGAAATTTCCGACTCGCTGATTTGTTGAACCTGTATAACTACGACCAGTTAGCAAGTCGTAAATGTCAGAGTTTCGTAGTTCCGATTAGCGTAAGCAGTGCTCTCCCAGCACACAGACCCCTTAGGCCCTCCCATCCACTCACACACACCTCTCTGGCCCTCTCCACCACTCACACACAACTCTTAGGCTCTCTCCACCACTCACACACACGCCTCCGGCTCTCTCCACCACTCACACACACCCCTTAGGCCCTCTCCACCACTCACACACACCCCTTAGGCCCTCTCCACCACTCACACACACCCCTTAGGCCCTCTCCACCACACACACACACCCCTTAGGCCCTCCCATCCACTCACTCAGTAACAGCCTGCCTCACTGCCTGATAGTCAGCAGCTGCGGATCACAGTGAAATAGATTTTTTTTCTGAAATGAGAAAGGCCATGGCGCCCGCGGTGTAACTTCGAAGTAGCCCAAAAACAAGCCTTTAAGAATTATGGACAATTCCTTCAACCTCATGGCTTGGTTTTTGCTCTGACATGCACTGTCAACTGTGGGAACTTATCTAGACAGGTGTGTACCTTTCCAAATCATGTTTAATCAATTGAATCTACCACAGGTGGACTCCAATCAAGTTGTAGAAACATCTCAAGGATGATCAATGGAAACAGGATGCACCTGAGCTCAATTTAAAGTATCATAGCAAAGGGTCTGAATACTTATGTTTTCTTTGGAGATGATAGAGCCTAACAGCTGCACCAGTCACTAACACCATGTTAATGGGACCCGGCAGAATGGGACCCATGTTTTGTACAGAAAGTTAACCGTTGAATCATCTGTCTTCCAAGAGTCTTGAGGATGAACCAGATGCATCCAGGTGTTTCTTTTGGCAAACTTGAATCAACRTTCTGGACGAGATGGTTCCCATTATGTCTGGCGAAAAAACAAACAGTGTATTCCACAGTAAGAACCTCATACCAACGGTCCAGCATGGTGGTGGTAGTGGGATGGTTTGGGGTCAGCATGGTGGTGGTAGTGTGATGGTTTGGGGGTCAGCATGGTGGTGGTAGTGTGATGGTTTGGGGGTCAGCATGGTGGTGGTAGTGTGAGGGTTTGGGGATGCTTTGCTGCCTCAGGACCTGGACGACTTGCCTTAATAGTAAGGAACCATGAATTCTGCTCTGTATCAGAGAGTTCTACAGGAGAATGACAGGCCAWRCGTCTGCGGGCTGAAGTGCAGCTGGGTCACGCAGCAAGACAATGATCCAAAACACACAATCAAAGTCGACATAAAAATGGCTTATAAAAGCAACACATTTGAAGTTTTGGAATGGCCTAGTTTAAAGTCCAGACCTAATCCCAATTGAGATGTTGTGGCAGGACTTGAAACGAGCAGTTCATGCTTGAAATATAGCTGAGGTAAAGAGGTTCTGCATGGAATAGTGGGGCCAAAATTCCACAGCGATGTGAGAGGCTGATCAACGGGAAGTCATTGCAGCTAAAGGTGGCATAACCAGCTATATATATATATATAGATATATAGATATAGATATTGAGGGGTAAATTACTTTTTCACACAGGGGAATTGGGTGTTGCATAACTTTGCAAATTAAATTAATTAAAGAAGTATCCATATTTTTGTGTTATTTGTAAACTCAGGTTCCCTTAATCTAATATTTGGTTTTGGTTGAAGATTTAACAACATTCAATATCAAAAAAGGTGGCAAATTACTCCTGTGTGGCACAGAGGTCTAAGGCACGACATCTCAGTACAAGAGGCGTCACTACAGTCCCTGGTTCGAATCCAGGCTGTATCACATCCGGCCGTGATTGGGAGTCCCATAGGGCGGCACACTATTGGCCAAGCGTCGTCCGGGTTTGGCCGGGGAAGGCCGTCATTGTAAATAAGAATTTGTTAATAACTGACTTGCCAAGTTAAATAAATGTTAAAACAATAATAATAAATTTCACGGTACCGGATCACGTTACTTCTTACTTACTTACMTGCTTCTACACCTGCYTTGCTTGCTGTTTGGGGCTTTAGGCTGGGTTTCTGTACAGCACTTTGAGATATCAGCTGATGTAAGAAGGGCTATATAAATACATTTGATTTGACTTACATGGACTCTACGAGGTGTCGAAAGCGTTCCACAGGGATGTTGACCCATGTTGACTCCAATACTTCCAACAGTTGTGTCAAGTTGGCTGGATGTCCTTTGGGTGGTGGACCATTCTTGATACACATCGGGAAACTATTGAGCGTGAAAAACCCAGCAGCGTTGTAGTTCTTGACACACACAAACCGGTGCGCCTGGCACCTACTACCATACCCAGTTCAAAGGCACTTAAATATTTTGTCTTGCCTATTCACCCTCTGAATGGCACACATACACAATCCATGTCTCAATTGTCTCAAGGCTTAAAAAATCCTTCTTTAACCCGTCTCCTCCCCTTCATCTACACTGATTGAAGTGGATTTAACACTTCAATCTGTCATTGCTGTATCGAAGTGGCGTGCTTTTTAGGGAATCTCATTCACGGACGTAGATTGTTGGTCTGGTCCGGACGAAAATCTGAACCAATCATAGACATCTATTGTTTTCACAAGTTCTGGACAGCACAATACATTAGAGTAGTGGTTCTCTAACCTCTCTATGGGAACCTTAGGTAGTTCCATGTAATTGATCTATTCCAGAGCTCTCACACCTGATTCAACTTGTCAATTAATCCTCAAGGGCCCAGATTCACAAAGAAAAAACTTAAGGCCCTCCCATCCACTCACACACACCCCTCCGGCCCTCTCCACCACTCACACACACCCCTTAGGCCTTAAAAAACGTTTTAAAAAGTTCATAAGATAGTTCATAAGTGGAATTCCTCAACAATATCTTAAGATTTAATGATGTTATTTTTCGAATTTCTCAGATATCTTATTACAAATCTTCTGAAGATGTCTGTTGCTAGGCAACCGTTTTAGCTAGCTATGAAATCCAAAGTTAAAGTTCAGAGCCACAGCTACATTCTGATTGGTCCCCGAGGAGGTTTGAGAACCACTGCAGCAGGTTGCAGTACATTACAATACAGTTTTTTTTTTAAATGAAAAAAATTGTAGAGAAAGTCTTTTCAACATTCTTTCAGAACCCGAAAATTAACCTGATTTCAACGTCCGTAAAATACGTATTTTTAACGTCTGGAAAATATATATTTAAAATGTCCTTAAAATACGTATTTTCACCTTTCATTCTAAAATTATCTTAAGAATATTTTTTAACTTAATTTTCTTTACTGGGTAAGGGTTTGGATTTTTGGGAACACACTGAGAACTAATATGATACATTTGGATTACTATGCCATGAAGAAAATCAAATCAAATTGTATTTGTCACAATGCTTGGTAAACTAAGAGTGAAATGCTTACTTACGGGTCTATGCCCAACAATGCAGAGAGAAAAAGAAAGAAAACATAATACGAGTAATAAATACACAATGAGTAACGATATATACACGGGGTACTAGTACCGAGCCGATGTGGAGGTGTATGAGGTAATTGAGGTAGATACATATACAGTACCTTCAGAAAGGTTTCTTACCCCTTGACTTATTCCAAATTTGATTGTGTTACAGCCTGAATTCAAAATGGATTAAATATATGTTTTGGACAAAGTGAAAACAGTTTTATTTTTTATTTTTTTCAAATTTATTGAAAATGAAATTCAGAAATATTTCATTTACATAAGTATTCACACCCCTGAGTCAATACTTTGTAGAAGCACCTTTGGCAGTGATTACAGCTGTGAGTCTTTCTGGGCAAATCTCTAAGAGCTATTCATACCTGGATTGTGTAAAATTCGCCTACTATTATTTTTTTTTTATTCTTCAAGCAGTGTAAAATTGTTGATCATTATGAGACAACTATTTTCAGGTCTTGTCATAGATTTTCAAGTAGATTGAAGTCAAAACAGTAACTTGGCCACTCAGGAACATTCACTGTCTTCTTCGTAAGCAACTCCAGTGTAGAATTGGCCTTGTGTTTTAGGTTATTGGGGTGAATGAATCTCCCAGTGTCTGGTGGAAAGCAGACTGAACCAGGTTTTRCTCTAGGATTGTTCCTGTGCTTAGCTCCATTCTGTTTATTGTTTATCCTGAAAAACTCCCCAGTCCTTAATGATTACAAGCATACCCATAACATGATGCAGCCACCACTATGCTTGAAAATATGGAGAGTGGTACTCAGTAATGTGTTGTATTGGATTTTCCCCAAACATAACACTTTGTATTCAGGACAAAAAGGGAATTGATTTGCCTCATTGTTTGCAGTATTACTTTAGTGCCTTGTTGCAAACAGGATGAGTGTTTGGAATATTTTTTTCTCTGTACAGACTTCCTTCGATTCACTCTGTCAATTAGGTTAGTATTATGGAATAATAACTACAATGTTGTTGATTCATTCCTAGTTTTCTCCCATCACAGCCATTAAACTCTATAACTATTTTAAAGTCCCCATTGGTCTCATGGTGAAATCCCTGAGCGGTTTCATTCCTCTCCGGCAACTGAGTTAGGAAGGACACCTGTATCGTTGTGTTTGAAATGCCACTGCTTGACCGAGGGACTTTACAGATAATTGTATGTGTGGGCAACAGAGATGAGGTAGTCATTCAAAAATCATGTTAAACAAGTGGGCTGAGGGCTCTGTAACGTTGGACCCTCGCTGACGCGTTTTCCTAGACAAAAAGTAAGCGCCTGAGTCAAGATGTTGAGTTGGCTAAATTAGCTTCATTAGCTAGCTAAGTGAAAGGAAAACTAAGAAGAAACAAATACAACAAAATATATATCTCTCTCTCTGCTGCTTCTCCAGAATTTTTTGAAGAAATTAATTTGTTAAAAAACTGTTAAACTATTGTCTTTATCGCTCTTTGAGTCAACTACTCACCATATTTTATGCACTGCAGTGCTAGCTAACTGTAGCTTATGCTTTCGGTACTAGATTCATTATCTGATCCTTTGATTGGACGGAAAACATGTCAGTTTATGCTGCAAGAGCTCTGATAGGTTGGAGGACATCCTCCGGAAGTCATCATAATTACTGTGTAAGTCTATGGAATGGGGTGAGAACCAAGTCAATGTACCCAGAGGACGGAAAATTGTTGTCCCTAGTGGGTGCTGTTGAGTGTATTGTAGTCCTTCATTGCCAAACAGTGTGTTTTAATCAGTTATTTGGTGACGTGAATATATTTAGTATAGTTAATCTAAAAAGGATACATTTTTTTATGTTTCACTATTTTTATTTTAATAAAGTTAACTGAGGATGGTCTTCCCGTTCCTCCTCTGA
Source organism: Salvelinus sp. IW2-2015 (assembly GCF_002910315.2). NCBI lineage: Eukaryota > Metazoa > Chordata > Actinopteri > Salmoniformes > Salmonidae > Salvelinus > Salvelinus sp. IW2-2015. Next base: position 105,112 of record NW_019943219.1, on the reverse strand, counting down.
GGAACCTCCATTGCTGCCTACCTATCATTGCTGATACCGTAGCAAATCAAATCAAATGTTATTAGTCACATGCGCCGAATACAACAGGTGTAGGTAGACCTTACAGTGAAATGCTTACTTACGAGCCCCTAACCAACAATGCAGTTTCAAAAAATACGGATAAGTATAAGAGATAAAAGTAACAAGTAATTGTAGAGCAGCAGTAAAAAATGAAATAACAATATATACAGGGGGGTGTCGATACAGAGTCAATGTGAGGGGGCACCGGTTAGTTGAGGTAGTATGTACATGTAGGTAAATTAAAGTGAATATGCATAGATGACAACAGAGAGTTGCAGTGGTGTGGAGGGGGGGCAATGCGAATAGTCTGGGTAGCCATTTGACTAGATGTTCAGGAGTCTTATGGCTTGGGGGTAGAAGCTGTTTAGAAGCCTCTTGGACCTAGACTTGGTGCTCCGGTACCGCTTGCCGTGCGGTAGCAGAGAGAGAACAGTCTATGACTAGAGTGGTTGGAGTCTTTCACAATGTTTAGGGCCTTCCTCTGACACCGCCTGGTATAGAGGTTGTGGTGTATAGCTTACACTGTAGGGTTTAAAAGGGTTTAATGGTCCTCCGAAAGGCTCTACCCTAAAGCACCATTCATTTTAGTGCTGTACAGGAGGAATATTTTCCAACAGTTACTGATGCCAGCCATAGTTAAGGTTAATAACTGGTAGGGCAGCAACAGACTGAAAACACCCACAGAACATAATTTAACGCCTCTCTTTTTATCACCATTTTGCTGTCCAAAGATGAAAACCTCCCTGGTCTTTTAAAAGGGGCAATAAGTAGATCTGCCAGGTATCATGTCTCTGGATCATTTGAGCTTGGGAAAGGATTATTCTGGAACATTTGGGCCCGCATCGTACTCTAACAGCCCGGGGGTTAAATACCATGTCACTCATGTTGTGTGGAGCTCACAGACCATCCGTTAAATGTGCTACAACAGAAGATGTCCCTTGTGATAGAGGCCTTTTTAGATAAAAGTTAAATAATACCTGCTTAGATAAAAGTTAAATAATCTGCAGAGATGCCAGTGTTGTATATTACGGTAATATACCAGAAACCAGAAAATGTGATTACTAATGTACCGATTCGTCTTATTAGACATGACATGCATTGCTTGCTGTTTTGGGTTTTAGGCTGGGTTTCTGTACAGCACTTCGAGATATTAGCTGATGTACTTAGGGCTATATAAAATAAACTTGATTTGATTTGATTTGACATCTCTTCTGAGTGATTCTGGAACGTTCTAACAAAGTCATCCGACTCAAACGTTTAACTAGATAAATATTTTATTGTTCTCCACATTTTAGCAAAAAATATTTCAATCATCTCATGCCTCACAATTTAAATGTCAGTGAGTTACAACTAATTCAGCTGAGCTACAACCTTAGTAACTCTTTCAGTGAGCTACAAAAGGATACAACTCATTTCAGTGAGCTACAACCTTATACAACTCATTTCAGTGAAGCTACAAAAGGATACAACTCATTTCAGTGAGCTACAACAGGATAACAACTCATTTCAGTGAGCTACAAAGGATACAACTCATTTCAGTGATACAACAGGATAAACTCATTTCAGTGAGCTACAACAGGATACAACTCATTTCAGTGAGCTACAACGGATGCAACTCATTCAGTAGCTACAACAGGACTGAAACTCATTTCAGTGAGCTACAACAGGAGAAACTCCTTTCAGTGAGCTACAACCTTATACACTCATTTCAGTGAGCTACAAAAGGATACAACTCATTTCATTGAGATACAAAAGATACAAACCATTTAGTGACCTACAACTTATAACAACTAATTTCAGTGAGCTACACCTTATACAACTCATTTCAGTGAGCTACAAAAGGATACAACTCATTTCAGTGAGCTACAAAAGGATACAACTCATTTCAGTGAGCTACAACCTTATACAACTCATTACATGAGCTGACAACAGGATACAACTCATTCAGTGAGCTACAACAGGATGCAACAACTCATTTCAGTGAGCTACACACAGTACAACTCATTTCAGTGACTCAACCTTACAAACTCATCGTGAAGCTACAAACAGAATCAACTCATTTCAGTGAGCTACAACAGGATGCAACTCATTCAGTGAGCTACAACCTTATACAACTCATTCATGCTACAGACCTATACACGACTCATTCAGTGACTACAAAAGGATACATCATTTCAGTGAGCTACAAAAGGATACAACTCATTTCAGTGAGCTACAACAGGATACAAAGCTCATTTTCAGTGAGCTACAACCTTATACAACTCATTTTCAGTGAGCTACAACCTTTAACAACTCATTTCAGTGAGCTACAAAAGGATACAACTCATTTCAGTGAGCTACAACCTATACAATCTACAGGAGCTACAACAGATACAACTCATTTCAGTGAGCTAACCTATACAACTCATTTCAGTGAGCTACAACCTTATAGCAACTCATTTCAGTGAGCTACAAAAGATACAACTCATTTCAGTGTAGCTACAAAAGATACAACTCATTTCAGTGAGCTACAACCTTATACAACTCATTTACAGAGCTACAACAGGATACAACTCATTTCAGTGAGCTACAACAGGATGCAACTCATTTCAGTGAGCCTACAACAGGAACAACTCTTTCAGTGAGCTACAACCTATACAACTCATTACAGTGAGCTACAACAGGAACAACCACTCATTCAGTGACTACAACAGGATGCAACTCATTTCAGTGAGCTCAACCTTATACAACTCATTTCAGTGAGCTATCAACTTATACAACTCTTTCGAGTGAGCTACAAAAGGATACAGACTCCATTTCTAGTGAGCTACAAAAGGAATACAACTCATTCAGTGAGCTACAACAGTGAGCAAACTCATTCGTGAGCTACTTAAACTTGCCATGAGCTACAACTATAAAATTTCAGTGAGCACAACTAGATACAACACTATTTCAGTGAGTACAAAAAGGATACAAACTCATTTCAGTGAGCTACATACAGATATACAACTCATCAAGTGAGCTACCAACCTAGATCAACTCATTCGGAGCTACAACCTTAACAACTCATTTCATAGCTACATCCAACCACCTTGAGCTACAAAAGGATACAACTCATTTCAGTGATCTACAACCTTATAAATCTCATTGCAGTGAGCTACACACGAGATACAACTCATTTAATGAGCACAACAGGATGCAACTCAATTTCAGTGAGCTATCAACCTTATACAACTCATTTCAGTGAGCTACAAAAGGATACAACTAATTCAGTAGACTACAACAGGATGCAACTGCATTCATAGTGAGCTACACAGGATACAATCATTTCATCAATCTGCTGCTATACAGTCAGTAATATCAAAACTTAAGGTGATGTTACTGTCGTCTAAGACGGTCGGTGACACGTCATTCGCATTAGTCTACAGACATGTTGTTTGACTAGTATAAACCAGCCTTAAGAGTTGATGGAGCTGGACGGAGAATGACAATGACTACAAAATCACTATCTGGTGCAAACAACAAGTCGAAAGAATGTTTGATACTAAAATCGGACTTAAATGCCAACTTAAAATACCATTCATAGTCTAAGTACACCTGTAAAATAATCACATATGTAAAAATATATGAAACATAATCTCTCAGCATACGATAGACAAATCCAATCAGCAGTAGATTAACACTGGTTTGGATCGTTCTCCCGAACAACAGCCGTAAGCAACATGCGTTTGGACGTTTTCCTAGACAACAATGCAGTGAGAGCAACCACTGGGTTGGACGTTTTCCAGCACAAGGTTACAAAACGTTTGGACGTTTCCCCAGACAACAGCCGTAGACAACACTGGTTTGATCGTTTCTCCAGACAACAAGCCGTAGACAACACTGGTTTGGATCGTTCTCCCAGACAAACAAGCCGTAGACAACACTGGTTTGGATCGTTCTCCAGACAACAAGCCGCTAGAACAACACTGGTTTGGATCGTTTTCCCAACAACAAGCCGTAGACAACACTGGTTTGGTCGTTTCTCCCAGAAAAGCCGTAGACAACACTGTGTTTGGATCTCGTTTCTCCAGACAACAAGCCGTAGACAACACTGTTGGATCGTTTCTCCAGACAAACAAGCGTAGACAACACTGGTTTGGATCGTTTCTCCCAGTCAAACAAGCCGTAGACAACACTGTTTTGGATCGTTTCTCCCAGACAACAAGCCGTAGACAACACTGGTTGGATCGTTCTCCCAGACAACAAGCCGTAGACAACACTGGTTTGGATCGTTTCTCCAGACAACAAGCCGTAGATAACACTGGTTTGGGTCGTTTCTCCCAACAACAAGCCGTAACAACACTGGTTTGGATCGTTTCTCCCAGACAACAACCGTAGACAACACTGGTTTGGGTCGTTTCTCCCAGACAACAAGCCGTAGATAACACTGTTGGGTTTTCTCCCAGACAACAACCGTAGATAACTACTGGTTTGGTCGTTTCTCCAACAACACGCGTAGATAACACTGGTTTGGGTCGTTTTCCCAGACACAAGCCTAGACAACACTGGTTGGATCGTTTCTCCCAAACAAAACGTACAACACGGTTGGACTTTCTCCCGACAAGCGTTAGATAACACTGGTTTGGATGTTTTTCCCCGACGTCACATTTCAACGTAGAAGAGATATGTAGCCTGTTCCAGGTATATTTGTGTGTCTTGACAACGCCTAAAACATAGCATTCAAAACTTGACCTGAAAGCTATCCACTGCTGATTGCCTCTAAATCAAGGACTGATTTAACTGGGCTACCGGTGGATGCAATATATTATCAGTGGTAACATAAAACAGCGATTATGGACGCGGTCGATTCAAGTACCCCTGCCCAATGGTCAATGCCAAGACAGACAAACAGATCGGAACCAGCTGTCAATAGGGTTATGGTGTTTAGTACCAGCATTAGTCTAGAAAATAGACTGTTCTATTTATAAACAACAACAAATAAACAAAAACAAATTCAACCATCAAAATGTCATATTTCTAAAATACATTCATATAATATGTAAGATATATACAATTCCCACAGTTTTATGCGATACCAAAACACATTCTTCAAAAAGTGAAGAATAATTGATTAAGGGGTTGGAAGAAAACAATCTTGTTAGACTAAGAGCCGTTTGGTTATTATAATACATTGCTGCTGTAAAAAAAAAAATTAATTTTTTTTATTTTTTTGAAATAATAAACACGTAAAAAGATCCAGTTGAGACCGGATTTGGCAATCCTAACTACCATTAAAGGGATGCTGCAGGACTTGGGCATAATCTAACTTCCATTAAAGGGATGCTGCAGGACTTGGGCAAATCCTAACTTCCATTAAAGGGATGCCTGCAGGATTTGGGCAAATCCTAACTTCCATTAAAGGATGCTGCAGGACTTGGGCAAATCCTAACTTCCATTAAAGGATGCTGCAGGACTTGGCAATCCTAACTTCCATTAAAAGGGATGCTGCAGGATTTGGGCAAACCTAACTTCCATTAAAGGGATGCTGCAGGACTTGGGCAAATCCTAACTTCCATAAAAGGATGCTGCAGGATTGGGCAAATCCTAACTTCCATTAAAGGATGCTGCAGGATTTGGGCAAATCCTAATTCCATAAAGGATGGTGCAGGATTTGGCAATCCTAACTTCCATTAAAGGGATGCTGCAGGATTTGGGCAAATCCTAACTTCCATTAAAGGGATGCTGGCAGGACTTGGGGCAAATCCTAACTTCCATTAAAGGGATGCTGCAGGATTTGGGCAATTAAGCCCTTTATCTACTTCTCCAGAGTCAGATGAACTTGTGGATACCATTGTTATGCCCCTGATGGCAGTTTGAAGAAAGTTGCTAACTAGCGCTAGCGCAATTGCATGCTAGTAGATAACATAGACTTCCAGGCATTGTGCTAACGCTTAGTTAGCATTGGCTGGCGAAAACTACCTGTTCATTTTCTTCATACTAGATGCAGAGACATACAAATGTATCCATGAGTTTATCTGACTCTGGGAAAGTACATCAATGGCTTAATTGCCAAAATCCTGAAGTACCCTTTAAGTCACATTGTCACTCAACATCAATGCATGATTACTGAAAATATGACGTAAGGAAAGTTTTGATTCACCCTCAGTGGTGTTGAAATAGATATTCATTGCGAGCAGAGGGATTTGAACCAATAACCTCGTGCTTTAGACTAGAGCTGATACTAGAGTCCAGGAGGAGTTTGAACCAGTAACCTCCTGTACATACCTGCTACTAGAGAGTCCAGATTAGCAGAGAGGTTTTGAACCAAAACCTCCTGTACAGACCTGCTACTAGAGAGTCCACGATGTTAGCAGAGGGTTTTGAACCAGTAACCTCCTGTACAGACCTGCTACTAGAGAGTCCAGATGTTAGCATTAGGTTTTGAACCAGTAACCTCCTGTACAGACCTGCTACTAGAGAGTCCAGAGATGTTAGCAGGAGGGTTTTGAACCAGTAACCTCCTGTACAGACCTGCTACTAGAGAGTCCAGATGTTAGCAGGAGGGTTTTGAACCAGTAACCTCCTGTACAGACCTGCTACTAGAGAGTCCAGATATGACCCAACACTATAAAAAAACCAGAGGACACACAGGGGCGTAGATGCGGAGGAGCCTGACAACAACCTGTTGTAATTGGCTCTGCCGTGGGCGTGGCGTCTCTCGTAGTCTTGGTGGTAGCCGTACGGTGATGTAACCATTAATAATACGGACCAGCGAGGAGGAGGGACTCGACTTGTGGTGCTGAGAGACCAGAGAGACAAGAAGATTGCATGTTAGATTAATATTGGATAGTAATCAGTTTGTTATGTCCATCTGTGGGTTGAGAGATGAGGCACACATCCCTGCCAACACATGGTCTCAGACTCTCCTGAAATAATATATGAAGTCATCTCAATATGACTTTCCTAAACAAAACAGCAACACTTGTGTATGTTCTATCAACAGAAACCTGTCACTCACAGAGGATCTGTTCTACGTTTTCCTAGTTGAACTGTTTCTACATGATCCCTAACATTCTGTTCCTAGTTGAACTGTTTCTACATGATCCCTAACATTCTGTTCCTAGTTGAACTGTTTCTACATGATCCCTAACATTATGTTCCTAGTTGAACTGTTTCTACATGATCCCTAACATTCTGTTCCTAGTTGAACTGTTTCTACATGATCCCTAACATTATGTTCCTAGTTGAACTGTTTCTACATGATCCCTAACATGGATTCTGTTCCTAGTTGAATCTTCTACATGATCCCTAACATTGATACTGTTCCTAGTTGAACTGTTTCCTACATGATCCTAACATTGATTCTGTTCCTAGTTGAACTGTTTCTACATGATCCCTAACATTGATTCTGTTCCTAGTTGAACTGTTTCTACATGATCCCTAACATTGATACGTTCCTAGTTGAACTGTTTCTACATGATCTCCTAACATTTTCTGTTCCTAGTTGAACTGTTTCTACATGATCCCAACATTGATTCTGTTCCTAGTTGAACTGTTTCTACATGATCCCTAACATTGATTCTGTTCCTAGTTGAACTGTTTCTACATGATCCCTAACATGGATTCTGTTCCTATTGAACTGTTTCTACATGATCCCTAACATTCTGTTCCTAGTTGAACTGTTTCTACATGATCCCTAACATTATGTCCTAGTTGACTGTTTCTACATGATCCCTAACATGGATTCTGTTCCTAGTTGAACTGTTTCTACATGATCCCTAACATGGATTCTGTTCCTAGTTGAACTGTTTCTACATGATCCCAACATTGATTTGTTCCTAGTGAAAGGTAGACTCAGCAATATGACGTAGATGCAAAAAAAAAACTCATAGTGGGTAAATTTCCGCAACAACTAATAGCGTTAATGCGTGAGGCTCAATCTTCTTCCTGTTTGATTGTCCTGGCTACCTCGCTGTAACAGTGTGAAGCGAACCCGTGCACATGTGCAGATACTCTGTGTGACTGTGTGAGAGCGAAGTCTTGCATCTCACTCATCTCAATATTTGGTGCTGTCTTACTGAGTATACCTTTAACTGCTAATACCACATGAAGATGCCAAACAGAGATCTCCAGAACTCTAGAACCTTGGACTGTTGTCAGTCAGAGGGACTGTGTCAGGAGTGACTGTTTCATGTAGTGACTGTTGTCAGGTAGTGGACTGTTGTCAGGTAGTGGACTGTTGTCAGGTAGTGGACTGTTGTCAGGTAGTGGACTGTTGTCAGATAGTGGACTGTTGTCAGGTAGTGGACTGTTGTCAGGTAGTGGACTGTTGTCAGGTAGTGGACTGTTKTCAGGTAGTGGACTGTAGGTGTGGGATTCAATGCGCGTCCACATTCAGTTGCGAACCCTCCGCCTGGGACCTCATTGGTAAATTAAACTCTAGTGGGTTTACACTTTATAGCTGACAATCTTTCTTATAAGAACATAATTTAGATGTGTTCAAATTAACATTAGATAACTGGTCCAGCCACTTGGTAGCTTTCCCAAAAGTGAACGATGTATAATATATACTCTATATATAAAAGTATGTGGACACCTCTTCAAATTAGTGGATTCAGCTTTTTCAGCCACACCCCCGTTGCTGACAGGTGTATAAAATCGAGCATACAGACATACAATCTCCATAGACAAACATTGGCTGTAGAATGGGCCTGACTGAAGAGCTCAATGACTTTCAACTTGGCACCGTCATAGGATGCCACCTTTCCAACAAGTCAGTTTGTCAAATTCCTGCCCTGCTTGAGCTGCCCCCCGGTCAACTGTAAGTGCTGTTATTGTGAAGTGGAAACGTCTAGGAGCAACAATGGCTCAGTGGTAGACCACACAAACTCACCGAACGGGACCGCCGAGTGTTAAAGCGCGTAGCGTGTAAAAATCTGTCCTCGGTTACAACACTCACTACCGAGTTCCAAACTGCCTCTGGAAGCAACAACGTCAGCACAAGAACTGTTCGTCGGGAGCTTCATGAAATGGGTTTTCAGGACCGAGAAGCCGCACACAAGCCTAAGATCACAATGCTCAATGCCAAGTGGTGTAAAGCTCGCCACCATTGGACTCTGGAGCAGTGGAAACACGTTCTCTGGAGTGATGAATCACGCTTCACCATCTGGCAGTCCGACGGAGGAATCTGGGTTTGGCAGATGCCAGGAGAAAGCTACCTGCCCCAATGCATAGTGCCAACTGTAAAGTTTGGTGGAGGAGGAATAATGTTTTTCATGGTTCGGGCCCCTTAGTTCCAGTGAAGGGAAATCGTAACGCTACAGCATACAATGACATTCTGGACGATTCTGTGCTTCCAACTTTGTGGCAACAGTTTGGAGAAAGCCCTTTTCTGTTTCAGCATGACAATGCCCCCGTGCACAAAGCGATGTCCATACAGAAATGGTTTGTCGGGATCGATGTGGAAGAACTTGATTGGCCTACACAGAACCCTGACCTCAACCCCGTCAAACACCTTTGGGATGAATTGGAACGCCGCCTGCGAGCCAGGCCTAATCGCCCAACATCAGTGCCCGACCTCACTAATGCTCTTGTGGCTGAATGGAAGCAAGTCTCCGCAGCAATGTTCCAACATCTAGTGGAAAGCCTTCCAGGAAGAGTGGAGGCTGTTATAGCAGCAAAGGGGGGGACCAACTCCATATTAATGGCCATGATTTTGGAATGAGATGTTTGACGAGTAGTTGTCCACATACTTTCGGTAATGTAGTGTATATAGGATACCTGTCAATCACTGAGATTAATTATTTGCGTTGCTGGCTTCATTAAAAACTTTTAATCTGATGGTTTTAGTTTTATTTAGTTTATGTGTTCGAGGGCCTATACAGGAGACCAATTTGACCATATTTACACACCCAGTCTCATTACTTTGCGTGAATAATATATCTCAACTTTAAACAATGCGAAATTGGAACCCACAATCATTTGTTTGGCTTCTGTCTATTCTGTGGCCGCATGAAATAGCAAACATAACGTGAATTCAGCGATTCCAGTTGTTTACTTCATATTTTTTCTGAAGAATCAGTATCGTCCGTTACTGAGGTTTAGCCAGTCTGTACTCGACGGTTTAGCGATGTGTTGAATAGATTACACAATCCGGACATGAGCGACTACTCAACTAGTTATCGACACTGACTGACTCACCGGTATTTGCGCTAAAATCTATGTCCAATCCATAGCAGCGCCCACCAGGCGAAATAGCTTGAAAAGAGTGTCCTGTTTAATGTAGCCATGCCTGTTAGAACCAGGAACTGGGGATAGGCTGACTGGGTCTCAGCCAATCACAACAAACAGACCGGTTTCTCTGCCTGCTGTCATTGGATGAGAGAAAAGCCAACCCAGTAACTAACTCCCATTAGTAAAGAAAATAAAAATATACAGAAATTCTAAAAAAAATCTAATTAAATTCATTATACAAATGTTCAATTGAAGTTGTAATTGCCACATATTTCAACTTGAAAGGAAAGRACTGAACCCTGGTAAAATGGTGRATGTCAGCAGGCCTGYGATGACTAGGGAGCATTCCAAATGGAAACATAATTCCTAAATAGTGCATCAGGGCCCATAGGACTCTGGTCTAAAGTAGTACACTATATAGGGAATAGGGTKCCTTTTCAGACTCACATTGGACTGACCAGAGGTCCAACTTACCCAGCATATTTAATCAGTCTGGAACTCTTTTCATCACCGGGCATATGCTTGTACTTAATAATATTTCCTTCTCATTGATTGGTCTTGGCAACAGCAGRCAGGCAGCAGCTTTCTTGGATACAACCTACGCCTGTTCCTTTTAGAAAGGTACTTTCACAATAAGTATCCATTTTATTCTGTTTTATTCTGTTTTGGTACAAACTACCATATGTTTAGAGAAACTCTGCAGGCTACCGTTCCTGGATCAAAGTCCAGAATATGAATGAAAACATTTATCCAGACCTTAAGTAGACTACATGTGTCTAGAAACATCAGGAGGGTTTCATTTCAGGACTGGGATTGTCTATGGCTCTGTCCCCATAACCTTTATAGTGACCAGCGCCCATAGGGAATAGGGTGCACTACTGTTGACCAGGGTCTATAGGGAATAGGGTGCACTACTGTTGACCAGGGTCTATAGGGAATAGGGTGCACTACTGTTGACCAGGGCCCATAGGGAATAGGGGGCACTACTGTTGACCCAGCGCCCATAGGAATAGGGTGCACTACTGTTTGACCAGGGCCTGTAGGAATAGGGTGCACTACTGTTGACCAGGGCCAGAGGGAATAGGGTGCACTACTGTTGACCAGGGCCTGTAGGGAATAGGGTGCACTACTGTTGACCAGGGCCCATAGGGAATAGGGTGCACTACTGTTGACCAGCGCCCATAGGGAATAGGGTGCACTACTGTGACCAGGGCCCATAGGGAATAGGGTGCACTACTGTTGACCAGGGCCATAGGGAAAAGGGTGCACTACTGTTGACCAGGGCCTGTAGGGAATAGGGTGCACTACTGTTGACCAGGGCCCAGAGGGAATAGGGTGCACTACTGTTGACCAGGGCCCATAGGGAATAGGGGCACTACTGTGACCAGGGCCCAGGGAATAGGGGCACTACTGTTGGCCAGGCCCAGAGGGAATAGGGGCACTACTGTTGACCAGGCTATAGGGAATAGGGGGCACTACTGTTGACCAGGGCTATAGGGAATAGGGGCACTACTGTTGACCAGGTCTATAGGGAATAGGGTGCACTACTGTTGACCAGCGCCCATAGGGAATAGGGTGCACTACTGTTGACCAGGGCCCATAGGGAATAGGTTGCACTACTGTTGACCAGGGTCTATAGGGAATAGGGGGCACTACTGTTGACCAGGGCCTATAGGAATAGGGGCACTACTGTTGACCAGGGCCCATAGGAATAGGGTGCACTACTGTTGACCAGGGTCTATAGGAATAGGGTGCAACTGTTGACCAGGGCCCATAGGGAATAGGGTGCACTGCTGTTGACCAGGGCCATAGGGAATAGGGTGCACTACTGTTGACCAGGCCCATAGGAATAGGGTGCACTACTGTTGACCAGGGCTATAGGGAATAGGTGCACTACTGTTGACCAGGGCCCATAGGGAATAGGGGCACTACTGTTGACCAGGGCCATAGGGAATAGGGGCACTACTGTTGACCAGGGCCCATAGGGAATAGGGTGCACTACTGTTGACCAGGCCCATAGGAATAGGGTGCACACTGTTGACCAGGGCTATGGGAATAGGGTGCACACTGTTGACCAGGGCCCATAGGGAATAGGTGCACTACTGTTGACCAGGGGTCTATAGGGAATAGGGTGCACTCCTGTTGACCAGGGCCCAGAGGGAATAGGGTGCACCACTGTTGACCAGGGCCTATAGAGAATAGAGTACACTACTGTTGACCGGGGCCCATAGGGAATAGGGTGCACTACTGTTGACCAGCGCCCATAGGGAATAGGGTGCACTACTGTTGACCAGCGCCCATAGGGAATAGGGTGCACTACTGTTGACCAGGGCCCATAGGGAATAGGGTGCCATTTGCAATGCACTCTAAATGTTCAGCTTTATTTTCCATGGAGAATAAATAAAGTCTGGAAACAGGAGTCGAGGACTGGAGAGAGCCTTCCATCTAACACATCCTGGACTTTCAGCAGGCAGAAACACAGAAATGGAAGTTGGGATAAATTGTTTCAGTGTTTGAAAATTGTAAAATACATTCATACCCTCCATCTGTGTCAACATGATGGAGAATAAACGGCTGGCTCAACAAACGGCTGGCCGGTTCGAATCAGGAGAGAGTTGCCACCCATTCGCCCCATTGCCTCAGGATAGATTTAACAACTCCTATTGGCCGCGTGGAGGAAGACAACTGAATGACTAAAAGGATTATTTTGAATTTAGCATTCATCTCTTTGTCAGCCTTGACAGTTAAAAAGCTAAATCGGTCAAGATATTACATGACTTTTGTCTATAATAATTCCTGCATATTTTATATTAAACTAAAGGCTGTTTTCCCTTATCAATTGACCGTTTCCATTGAGCTTTTCAGTCCCGGGTTTAGGAAACTGACCCTATATTTATATATAACCAATCAGTCAGAGAATCAACCATGTTAACAATTGTGTGGTTATTCTTTATAACAAATTTAACAATGCTCTCTTTGTGATCTTAGTCAAATTTGTGAAAATAGGAACATGTTTTTGTCACAAAGTTCTCTTGCCTGCAGCTACAATCTTCCTAGACGTATTTCCTTTCCATAACACTGAACCAGTAGAAAACCAGTCTTGACAAATTCCCATAAATAACATGTATGTTGAGGGGGGAAAAAAACGTATTAATGGGGTGGTTTGTGATGTGATATGATGGGTGGTTGTGCCTGCCATGGTCTCTCTAACAGGAAGTGTCAGTTAAAGGTTAGATCCCCCTTGACAGAGCAGTAACACCGAGTACTGACAAGTACACTGGCCAGACTTTAAGCCGTAAAGTGATAGCTACCGAGGACAAGATTTGCTTCTCAACTGGACCAACTGTCTTGACGAGGTGAATGTAATACCTGTGATGTCACCATTTAAGAAACATAACATCATAATATTTTTATTTAACGAGGCAAGTCAGTTAAGAACAAATTCGCATTTACAATGACGGCCTAGGAACAGTGGGTTAACTGCCTTGTTCAGGACGACAGATTTTTACYTTGTCAGCTCGGGGATTCGATCTAGCAACCTTTCGGTTACCGGCCCAACACTCTAACCAGTAGTCTACCTGCCGACCCAATAAGATGCTAGTATGCTAATCATCACCCATAGTTATTTAATATATACCATTTAGCAGATGCTTTTATCCAAAGCGATCTCTGTGGGAATTGAACCTACGACCCAACTGACTGTACACTTATATCATTGTAGTACTAAAATCTTTAGGGTTTTTCTCACTAGATCAGTAACACACAGCACAACCATCTCACCTCTCTTCGATGCGAACCCAGAGGTCATTAAACTGTCCGTTTCTCTGGTGTTTCCTCTGTTTGTTACGCCGTTTCTTCTTCAGCTTGCGGTCCATCTTGTCCATCAGCTGCAGGCTGTGGGAGTGACGAGGCGGCAGTACGTTGGGTCGTGGGTTGTCCTGCAGAGGGTGCTGTTGCTCCTCATCATGAAGCTCGTGAAGGAATGGCTCCAGGTAAGGGGACTCGTCCAGGTTCTGACCCAGAGAATGACCCGTCTGGTCCGGGGCCGATATCGATCGACTGTGGTGATGGAGAGAGTAAAGTTAGAAATAGAGAGCAGTTAAACAATCATGGTTGGGGAGTAACTGATGACATGTAACGGGTTATCCAAAAACTGTAACTGTAATCTGTTAAATTACCAGCAAATATATTGTAATCAGACTACAGATACTTTTGAAAAAGTAGATTATTACTTCTAGAATTACTTTTAAATTCCGAAAAGATGTTTCCGCAAAACATTTTTGGACACGTTTCTGTTTTCTCAATGATATTCAAATCAGCATTTAAAAAAAGGCGCAAGTTTAATTTTGTTGGTAACACTTGCGTGAGTCTGACCACCAATCAGAGACCACTATGATGACACACCAAATGATGACCACCAATCAGAGACCACTATGATGCCACACCAAATGGTGACCACCAATCAGAGACCACTATGATGACACACCAAATGTTGACCACCAATTAGAGACCACTATGATGACACACCAAATGATGACCACCAATCAGAGACCACTATGATGACACACCAAATGATGACCACCAATCAGAGACCACTATGGTCCCATTGGTGGTCCATTTGGTGTGTCATCATAGTGGTCTCTGATTGGTGGTCACCATTTGGTGTGGCATCATAGTGGTCTCTGATTGGTGGTCATCATTTGGTGTGTCATCATAGTGGTCTTGATTGGTGGTCAGACTCACGCAAGTGTTACCAACAAAATTAAACTTGCGCCTTTTTTTAAATGCTGATTTGAATATCATTGAGAAAACAGAAACGTGTCCAAAAATGTTTTGCGGAAACATCTTTTCGGAATTTAAAAGTAATTCTAGAAGTAATAATCTACTTTTTCAAAAGTATCTGTAGTCTGATTACAATATATTTTA
>NW_019943219.1:84159-87769 GCF_002910315.2 Salvelinus sp. IW2-2015 | reverse complement strand
GTTCTTGACACACTCAAACCCGGTTGCACTGAACCTATACATACCCCGTTCAAAGGTACTTCATATTTTGTCTAACCTTTCACCCATCTGAATGCGACGTACACATATCCATCGTTGAGGATCTTGAGGGAATTTTCAATAAGCATTGTTTCTACGGCTGGCCTTGCTTTTCCACCTGGCTACCCCTACCCCCGGTCAACAGCACTTGCCCTCCCCTCGCTATCGCCCAAGCCTTCCCATTCTCTTTCTCCCAAATACAGGCAAGCTGATGTCTGAAAAGACTGCAAAATCTGGACGCCTTAACAAATCAGTCGGGCTAGATAATCTGGACCCTTTCTTTCTAAAACTATCTGCTGTGAAATTGTTGCACCCCTATTACTGCCTTTTCAACCTCTCTTTCGTGTCGTCTGAGATTCCGCAAAAGATTGGAAGCAGCTGCGGTTATCCCTCTCTTTCAAAGGGGGGAACACTCTTGACCTAAACAGCTACAGACCTATATCTATCCTACCCTTGCCTTTCTAAGGCTTCGAAAGCAAAGTCACAAACAGATTTCGACCATTTCGAATCCCACCATACTTCTCCGCTTGCAATCTTGGTTTCAGAGCTGGTCATTGGTGCACCTCAGCCACGCTCAAGGGGCATTAAAACGTAATAATCTTAACCGCCACGATTAGGAAACAATACTGTTGCGGCCGATTCATTGACCTGGCCAAGGCTTTGACTCTGTCAATCACCAGGCTCCTCATCGGCAGACTCGACAGCCTTGGTTTCTCTAATGATTGCCTCGCCTGGTTACACCAAACTACTTCTCTGATCGATTCAGTGTGTCAAATCGGAGGCGTCTGTTGTGCCGGGCCTCTTGGCAGTCTCTATGGGGTGCCCCAGGGTTCCAATTCTTGGACCGACTCTCTTCTCTGTATACATCAATGATGTCGTTCTGCTGCTGGTGATTCTTGATCCATCTCTACGGCAGACGACACTTTCTGTATTTACTTCTGGCCTTCTTTTGACACTGTGTTAACAACCCTCGCAGGCAGCTCCAATGCCATACAACTCTGCCTTCCGTGGCCTCCATTTGCTCTTAAATACAAGTAAAACTAAATGCACGCTCTTCAACCGATCGCTGGCCTTGCACCTGCCCGGCCTGTCCAACATTCACTACTCTGGACGCCGTCTGACTGAGAATGATGTGGACAAAACTACAACATACCTACGGTGTCTGGTTATTTAGACTGTAAACTCTCCTTCCAGACTCACATCAAACATCTTCAATCCAAAGTTTAAATCTAGAATTGGCTTCCTATTCCGCAACAAACATCCTTCACGTCATGCTGTCAAACTACCTTGTTAAAACTGACCATTCCTACAAGTCCTCGACACCTTCGGTGATGTCATTTACAAAATAGCCTCCAAAACCCTACCATTAAATTGGATGCAGTCTATCACAGTGCCATCCTGTTTGTCACCCAAAGCCCCATATACTTACCCACCACTGCGCACCTGTACACTCTCGTTGGCTGGCCCTCGCTTCATACTCGTCGCCAACCCACTGGCTCCAGGTCATCTACAAGACCCTGCTAGGTTAAAGTCCCCCTTATCTCAGGCTCGCTGGTCACCATAGCAGCACCTACCTGTAGCACGCGCTCCAGCAGGTATATCTCTCTGGTCACCCCCAAAACCAATTCTTCCTTTGGCCGCCTCTCCTTCCAGTTCTCTGCTGCCAATGACTGGAACGAACTACAAAAATCTCTGAAACTGGAAACACTTATCTCCCTCACTAGCTTTAAGCACCAGCGTCAGAGGCAGCTCATAGATTACTGCACCTGTACATAGCCCATCTATAATTTAGGCCCAAACAACTACCTCTTTACCTACTGTATTTTATTTATTTATTTTGCTCCTTTGCACCCCATTATTCTATCTCTACTTTTTCTATCTCTACTATCTCTTACTCTACTTTTTTTTTTACTTGCTATATTGTATTTACTTTCGCCACCATGGCCTTTTATATTTGTATTTATTTATATAATATATTTGTTTGCCTTCACCTCCCTTATCTCACCTTCACTTGCTCATATTGTATATAGACTATTATTTTTCACTGTATTATTGACTGGTATGTTTGGTTTTACTCCATGTGTAACTAAGTGTTGTTGTATTGTGTCGAACTGCTTTGCTTTATCTTGGCCAGGTCGCAATTGTAAATGAAAACGTGTTCTCAATTTGCCTACCTGGTTAAATAAAGGTGAAATTAAAAAATATATAAAAAAAATTTTTAAAAAAATGTCTCAGTTGTCTCAAGGCTTAAAAATCCTTCTTTAACCCGTCTCCTCCCCTTCATCTACACTGGTTGAAGTGGATTTAACAGGTTACTTCAATAAGGGATCGTAGCTTTCACCTGGATTCACCTGGTCAGTCTATGTCATGGAAAGAGCGTGTTCTTAATGTTTTTGTCCACTCAGTGTACATTTGAAACAGCTATCCACAACAAACCCAATCCGTAAGGCGCAAATATCAAAATGAGAGAGCAGCAGTGTGATTCACATCAATGCTCTAGTAGATATCAATAATAAGTGATATCCGTATCGCCGTAGACTACACCACTGCTGTCATCCTTACCTCCAATCGTAATTCAAGTTGGATAATCTTTGGATGCCGACAGCAGTCGCACCATGCGAAGACAAGACAGTAGCCTTCTATTCCTGCTCTTTTCCTGCCAATTCATCAAACACATGGTGGGTGTCATCATAGTGGCTCTGATTGGTGGTCCTCATTTGGTGTGTGCATCATAGTGGTCTCTGATTGGTGGTCAACATTGTATGCATCAGAGACCACTATGATGACACACCAAATGATGACCACCAATCAGAGACCACTATGATGACACACCAAATGATGACCACCAATCAGAGACCACTATGATGCCACACCAAATGTTGACCACCAATCAGAGACCACTATGATGCCACACCAAATGAGGACCACCAATCAGAGACCACTATGATGACACACCAAATGTGTTTGATGAATTGCAGGAAAAGAGCAGGAATAGAAGGCTACTGTCTTGTCTTCCGATGGTGCGACTGCTGTCGGCATCCAAAGATTATCCAACTTGAATTAACGATTGGAGGTAAGGATGACAGCAGTGGTGTAGTCTACGGCGATACGGATATCACTTATTATTGATATCTACATAGAGCATTGATGTGAATCACACTGCTGCTCTCTCATTTAAGTGTTGTTGTATGTGTCGAACTGCTTTGCTTTATCTTGGCCAGGTCGCAAATTGTAAATGAAAAACGTGTTCTCAATTTGCCTACCTGGTTAAATAAAGTGGAAATAAAAAAATATATAAAAAAATTTTAAAAAAATGTCTCAGTTGTCTCAAGGCTTAAAAATCCTTCTTTAACCCGTCTCCTCCCTTCATCTACACTGGTTGAAGTGGATTTAACAGGTTACTTCAATAAGGGATCGTGCTTTTCACCTGATTCACCTGGTCAGTCTATGTTCATGGAAAGAGCAGGTGTTCTTAATGTTTTGTCACTCAGTGTACATTTGAACAGCTATCCACAACAAACCCATCCGTAAGGCGCAAATATCAAAATAAGAG
>NW_019943219.1:77634-80304 GCF_002910315.2 Salvelinus sp. IW2-2015 | reverse complement strand
GCTATGCAATCTGGTTTCAGAGCTGTCAGGGTGCACCTCAGCCACGCTCAAGGTCATAAACATATCTTAACCGCCATCGAGTAGAAACAATACTGTGCAGCCGTATTCATTGACCTGGCCAAGGCTTTTGACTCTGTCAATCACCCACATCCTCATCGCAGACTCGACACCTTGTTCTCTAATGATTGCCTCGCCTGGTTCACCAACTACTCTCTGATCGAGTCAGTGTGTCAAATCGCGAGGGTCTGTGTCCGGCCTCTGCAGTCTCTATGGGGTGCCACAGGGTTCAATTCTTGACCGACTCTCTTCTCTGTATACATCAATGATGTCGTTCTTGCTGCTGTGATTCTCTGATCCATCTCTACGCAGACGACACATTCTGTATACTTCTGTCCCTTTTCTTTTGACACTGTGTTAACAACCCTCCAGGCGAGCTTCAATGCCATACAACTCTCCTTGGAGAAGGTATGGTGGGATTCGAAATGGTCGGTAATCTGTTTGTTGACTTGGCTTTCGAAGACCTTAGAAAGGCAGGGTAGGATAGATATAGGTCTGTAGCTGTTAGGGTCAAGAGTGTCCCCCCCTTTGAAGAGRGGGATAACCGCAGCTGCTTTCCAATCTTTGGGAATCTCAGACGACACGAAAGAGAGGTTGAAAAGGCTAGTAATAGGGGTGGCAACAATTTCAGCAGATAGTTTTAGAAAGAAAGGGTCCAGATTATCTAGCCCGACTGATTTGTAAGGGTCCAGATTTTGCAGCTCTTTCAGAACATCAGCTGACTGTATTTGGGAGAAAGAGAAATGGGGAAGGCTTGGGCGAGTAGCAGAGGGGAGGGCAGTGCTGTTGACCGGGGTAGGGGTAGCCAGGTGGAAAGCATGGCCAGCCGTAGAAAAATGCTTATTGAAATTCTCAATCCTCAACATGGATTGTGTACGTACGCCATTCAGATGGGTGAAAGGTTAAGACAAAATATTGAAGTACCTTTGAACGGGGTATGGTAGTAGGTTCCAGGTGCACCGGGTTGAGTGTGTCAAGAACTACAACGTTGCTGGGTTTTTCACGCTCAACAGTTTCCTGTGTGAATCATGAATGGTCCTCCAGCCAACTTGACACAACTGTGGAAAGTATTGGAGTCAACATGGACCAGCATCCCTGTGGAATTGAGGCTGTTCTGAGGGCAAACGTGGGTGCAATTCAATATTAGTTGTATTCCGTATGTTTTTTGTATACAGTATGTGTATTTTAACCCAGTAATGGTTGAATTGAAGATGTTTTTAGCTGCCTGTCAATCATTGTTTTTGCGACCAGTGGACAGTCAGTGAAAAATGCGCTCTTGCAACAGCTGTATAGTACAAATCCCAGCTTCTATGGAATAACAGTTTGAGAGAGTTCATCCCTACTAACCTCCTCCGTGGCATTGTGCTCCATACGGTCAACAAAACAGTTTGTTTTAAGGAGACCGCGAATGGGGCTTTTACTGCTCAATCTATTTCCTGCTGATAATTTTTTTAATATCCATAGGCCTAACAGCTGCATTTTATCAAGATATCAAAGAGTCACCAACTAAAAGGTAAACAATAAGCCTATAGCAAATGCAGCATATGATATTCATGTTTCACATGTAAACAGCCCTTTTCAGTAGTGCTCAAAGCCATTCCATGAGCTCAGCATTTATTTTTCAACTGGAATCAATGARCCCCAATCAGTCGTCCATGACAACGAAATCATGAACAACAGAGTAGGGCTGGCTAATAAGTTCCTAGTTTTTGGGGTTATGCTCAGGTAAAACAATTTGGCTAATCTATATTTCTATATTTTCAAGTCCTGTTCTAGAAGATCAAAGGTTACTAAATTAATTGGAATTTTGATAGACTTGGTTTTCCATGTAAAGATAATTATCTAATTATCACATGGGTTGACGCCGAAGAGACTAAGCAGGTACGGGGAGTCAAACAATTAATAAGGAACGGATATGTAACGAGACAGGAACAGCGTCAGCAAACGAGTTACACAAACAAACGAAAAACAATTCATGCAGAAGCGAGGAACAGAGCACGGAACTTGACAAATATAGGGGGAGGTAATAAACAGGTGATGAGTGAGTCCAGGTGAATCCAATATCGCTGATGCGCGTGACGAGGGAAGGCAGGGGAGAGAGAGAGAGAGAGAGAGAGAGAGAGAGAGAGAGATGTGGTGGTGGAATCCTTACAGCTGTGTTGTGGTGGTGGGGTTAGAGCCGGAGATAGAATCCCTATGCAGCTGACGTGACATCTTGTGATGGTGAGGACAGACGAGGACGAATTTCAACTGAGAGAGAGAGAGTGGAGGTAGCCTAGTGGGTTAGAGCGTTGGGCCAGGAACTGGAACTGAAAGGTTGGCTAAATTCGATCCAAGGTAAGAAATATGTATTCTGGCTGAACAAGGCAGTTCCTAGCTGTCATTGTAAATAAGAATTTGTTCTTAATTGACTTGCCTAGTTAATAAAATAAAAAAGATAGCCACGCAGGGAGACTGGAGAAGATACAGCTGATACCAGGGAGAGATAGCCACGCAGGGAGACTGGAGAAGATACAGCTGATCACCAGGGAGAGATAGCCACGCAAGGAGACTGGAGAAGATAAGCTGATCACCAGGGAGAGATAGCCACAGGGAGACTGGAGAAGATCCAGG
>NW_019943219.1:70814-77207 GCF_002910315.2 Salvelinus sp. IW2-2015 | reverse complement strand
TTGTGGCGTAATGGATGATAGAGTGGCGTGATGCAGGGCAGTCTGGCGCCCTCAGTGCCGGGGGGGGGGGGGAGCAGACGTGACACTAATTCATATTATTGGCTGTATTACAATACTGGCAACGAATAAGCCTTTTAAGCCCAGCTGATCACCAGGGAGAGATAGCCACGCAAGGAGACTGGAGAAGATACAGCTGATCACCAGGGAGAGATAGCCACGCAGGGAGACTGGAGAAGCTACAGATCTTTTTGCCCTGTGTGTTTGGGCGGGTCAGTGTTGCTGCGCCCTGTGTTTGGCGTAACTGTTTGTTTTTGACGGAGAGAATTAAATAGTCTATTATTGAACCCTCTGCTCTCTGCGCTTGACTCCTACCTTCCACACCTAATATTCGTGACAGCAATAAATAGACTAACAGTGGCAAAGTAATTACAATTTAGCCATTTACACTGGAGTGATATATGTGCAGATGAGGATGTGCAAGTAGAAATACTGGTGTGCAAAAGAGCAGAAAAACGAAAACAATTATGGGAATGAGGAAGGTAGTTGGTTGGATGGTCTATTTACAGATGGGCTGTGTACAGCTGCAGTGATCGGTAAGCTGCTCTGACAGGTGATGCTTAAAGTTAGTGAGGGAGATATGAGTCTCCAACTTCAGTGATTTTTGCAATTCGTTCCAGTCATTGTTTCTATGGTGACCAGTGAGCTGAGATAATGCAGAGCTTTACCTAGCAAAGACTTATAGATGACCTGGAGCCAGTGGGTTTGGCAACGAATATGTAGCGAGGACCAGCCAAGCATTTAAGAGCAGTTGGAGGCCACGGAAGGAGTGTTGTATGGCATTGAAGCTCGTTTGGAGGTTTGTTAACACAGTGTCCAAAGAAGGGCCAGATGTATACAGAATGGTGTCGTCTGCGTAGAGGTGGATCAAAGAATTACCCGCAGCAAGAGCGATTCTCGGCCCGAGAATTGAACCCCATAGAGACTGCCAGAGGTCAGGTCCTCCGATTTGACACACTGAACTCTATCTGAGAAGTAGTTAGTGAACCAGGCGAGGCAGTCATTAGAGATTCCACGGCTGTTGAGTCTGCCGATAAGAATACGGTGATTGACAGGGTCGAAGCCTTGGCCAGGTCGATGAAGACGGCTGCACAGTACTGTATTTTATCGATGGCGGTTATGATATCATTTAGGACCTTGAGCGTGGCTGAGGTGCACCCGTGACCAGCTCGGAAACCAGATTGCATAGCGGAGAAGGTACGGTGGGATTCGAAATGGTCGGTGATCTGTTTGTTCACTTGGCTTTCAAAGACTTTAGAAAGGCAGGGTAGGATGGATATAGGTCTGTAGCAGTTTGGGTCTAGAGTGTCTCCCCCTTTGAAGAGGGGATGACCGTGGCTGCTTTCCAATCTTTAGGGATCTCAGACGACACGAAAGAGAGGTTGAACAGACTAGTAATAGGGGTTGCAACAATGGCGGCGGATAATTTTAGGAAGAGAGGGTCCAGATTGTCTAGCTCAGCTGATTTGTAGGGATCCAGATTTGGATTTTGTAGCTCTTTCAGAACATCAGCTGTCTGGATTTGGTGCAGTGGGCAGCTGGGAGGAGAACTTTTTGGAATTAGTGCTGCAGGATGCACATTTCTGTTTGAAAAAGCTAGCCTTTGCTTTCCTAACTGACTGTGTGTATTGGTTCCTGACTTCCCTGAAAAGTTGCATATCGCGGGGACTATTCGAAGCTAGTGCAGTACGCCACAGGGTGTTTTTTCCCCAGTCAAGTCTGGAGTGAAGCAAGTGCTGTATCTGTTCTTAGTGAATTTTCTTTTGAAAGGGGCATACTGATTTAAGATGGTAAGCACCGTCTTGACGGAAAATGCTGTATTTGGGTGGCCTTCCTAAGCCAGGATTCAGACACGGCGAGGACATCAGGGTTGGGGGAGTGTGCTAAAGCAGTAAATAAAACAAACTTTGGGAGGAGGCTTCTAATGTTAACATGCATGAACCGAAGTCTTTTACGGTTACAGAAGTCAACAAATGAGAGCACCTGGGGAGTGGGAGTGGAACTGGAGGCTACAGGGCCTGGGGAATAGGAGTGGAACTGGAGGCTACAGGGCCTGGGGAATAGGAGTGGAACTGGGGGCTACAGGGCCTGGGGAATAGGAGTGGAACTGGGGGCTACAGGGCCTGGGGAATAGGAAGTGGACTGGGGGCTACAGGGCCTGGGGAAATAGGAGTGGACTGGGGGCTACAGGGCCTGGGGAATAGGAGTTGGAACTGGGGGCTACAGGGCCTGGGGATAGGAGTGGAACTTGGGGGCTACAGGCCTGGGGAATAGGAGTGGAAATGGGGGCCTACGCAGGGCCTGGGGAATTAGGAGGGAACTGGAGGCTACAGGGCTGGGAATAGGAGTGGAACTGGGGGCTACAGGGCTGGGGAATGGAGTGGAATGGAGGCTACAGGGCGTGGGAATAGGAGTGGAAACTGGGGCTACAGGGCCTGGGAATAGGAGTGGAACTGGAGGCTACAGGGCCTGGGGAATAGGAGTGGAACTGGGGGCTACAGGGCTGGGGAATAGGAGTGGAACTGGGGGTACAGGGGCCTGGGAAATAGGAGTGGACTGGGGGCTACAGGGCCTGGGAATAGGATGGAACTGGGGGCTACAGGGCCTGGGGAATAGGAGTGGAACTGGGGCTACAGGGCCTGGG
Organism: Salvelinus sp. IW2-2015; assembly: GCF_002910315.2. Taxonomy (NCBI): domain Eukaryota; kingdom Metazoa; phylum Chordata; class Actinopteri; order Salmoniformes; family Salmonidae; genus Salvelinus; species Salvelinus sp. IW2-2015. The sequence goes on along the minus strand of NW_019943219.1, from coordinate 74,506 downwards.
GAATAGGAGTGGAACTGGGGGCTACAGGGCTGGGGATAGGAGTGGAACTGGGGGCTACAGGGCCTGCGAGAATAGGAATGGAACTGGGGGCTACAGGGCTGGGGAATAGGAGTGGAACTGGGGCTACAGGGCTGGGAATAGGATGGAACTGGGGGCTACAGGGCTGGGAATAGGAGTGGAACTGGGGGCTACAGGGCGGAGAATAGGAGTGGAACTGGGGGCTAAGGCTGGGGGAATAGGAGTGGAACTGGGGGCTACAGGGCTGGAGAATAGGAGTGGAACTGGGGCTACAGGGCCTGGAGAATAGAGTGGACTGGGGGTCAGGGTGGGAATAGGATGGAACTGGGGCTACAGGGCTGGAAGATAGGAGTGGAACTGGGGTACAGGGCCTTGGGTGGAGTGGAACTGGGGTAGGGCTGGGGAATAGGATGGAACTGGGGGCTACAGGGCTCGGAATAGGAATGGAACTGGGGGCTACAGGCCTGGAGAATAGGAGTGGAACTGGGGCTACAGGGCTGGGGAATAGGAATGGAACTGGGGGCTACAGGGCCTGGGGAATAGGAGTGGAATGGGTGGTTACAGGGCTGGGGAATAGGAGTGGACTGGGGGCTACGGGCCTGGAGAATAGGAGTGGAACTGGGGGCTACAGGGCCTGGGAAATAGGAGTGGACTGGGGCTACAGGGCCTGGAGAATAGGACTGGAACTGGGGCTACAGGGCCTGGGGAATAGGAGTGGAACTGGGGGCTACAGGGCTGGGGAATAGGAGTGGAACTGGGGGCTACAGGGCCTGGGGAATAGGATGGGAACTGGGGGCTACAGGGCCTGGAGAATAGGAGTGGAACTGGGGTACAGGGCCTGGGGAATAGGATGGAACTGGGGGCTACAGGGCTGGAGAATAGGAGTGGAACTGGGGGCTACAGGGCTGGGGAATAGGGTGGAATGGGGGTACAGGGCTGGGGAATGGAATGGAACTGGGGTACAGGGCCTGAGAATAGGATGGAACTGGGGCTACAGGGCCTGGGAATAGGAGTGGAACTGGGGGCTACAGGGCCTGGGGACATAGGATGTGAACTGGGGCTACAGGGCCTGGGGAATAGGAGTGGAACTGGGGGCTACAGGGTGGGGAATAGGAGTGGATGGGCTAAGGCCTGGAGAATAGGAGTGGAACTGGGGGCTACAGGGCCTGGGGAATAGGAATGGAACTGGGGGCTACAGGGCCTGGAGAATAGGAGTGGAACTGGGGGCTACAAGGGCCTGGGGAATAGGAGTGGAACTGGGGGCTACAGGGCCTGGAGATAGGAGTGGAACTGGGGCTACAGGGCCTGGGGAATAGGAGTGGAACTGGGGGTACAGGGCCTGGAGAATAGGAGTGGGACTGGGGGTACAGGGCCTGGGGAATAGGAGTGGAACTGGGGGCTACAGGGCTCGAGAATAGGAGTGGAACTGGGGGCTACAGGGCCTGGGAATAGGACTGGAACTGGGGGCTACAGGGCCTGGAGAATAGGAGTGGAACTGGGGGCTACAGGGCCTGGAGAATAGGACTGGAACTGGGGGCTACAGGGCCTCGAGAATAGGAGTGGAACTGGGGGCTACAGGGCCTGGGTTAACCTCTACATCACCAGAGGAACAGAGGAGGAGTAGGATTAGGGTACGGCTAAAGGCTATACGATTGGTTGTCTAGTGCTTTGGGAACAGAGAATAAAAGAAGCAGATTTCTGGGCGTGGTAGGGTAGATTCAGGTCATAGTGTACGGACAAGGGTATGGTAGGGTGCGAGTACACTGGGGGTAAACCTAGGTATTGAGTGACGATGAGAGAGGTTGCATCTCTGGAGGCGCCAGTTAAGCTAGGTGTGGTCTCCACATGTGTGGGGGGTGGGACAAGGGGGCTGTCTGAGGCATGTTGAGCAGCACTAGGGGCTCCGCAGTAAAATAAAACAATGACAGCTGCCCTAAACAACAGTATACAAAGCACATTGACATTAGAGAAAGGCATAAAGCAATCACAGGTGTTGATTGGGAGAGCTAAGACAACACCGGGTAAATGGCGATGAATGGGCAGAAAGTTCCTACCGCTTCCACTGGATGTCACCAGTCTTTGGAAATTGGTTGAGATTGAAATATAATGAAATGTATAAAAAAAAAAAAAAAGACTGAATATTTACACGGGACAAAAACAAACACGTCTTACTTCGCGCCATCTTGGAAGGGAGTTGATGACAACGTAAACACCGTCTTGAGACAAACATATGCAGTATTAAGCCATGCGTTCATTGGCCAGTGAGTGGCCAAGCTCTCGTCATTCTTTTAAACCCAGCCCTTTCCCGCCACCGCCAGCTCTTGCGCTCATAATTCCGGCTGTAAAAAAAATTGCAAAACTATTTCTAACACACCCCTAGACCAAATAGCGTTACCGCCAGCATTTTGTTTTACCACTAGGTTTGATCAAATAGAGGCCTTTATCTTATATGGAATATTTTGTGTGTAAAATGAATGAGTGAATTGACTTTCATCTGTTCATTGAGCGATTACTGTTTAGTAAAATAATATATTCTTAATGTGGCCTGATTTGCCATCTTTCATTGTTGGAGTGAGGGAGTAACATTTAACAAGCTTAGTTTTAATATTTTACCTTTATTTAACTAGACAAGTCTGTTAAGAACAAATTCTTATTTACAATCACAGCCTACCCCGGGCCAATTGTACGCCGCTCTATAAGACTCCTAATCACAGCCGGTTGTGAAACAGCCTGGAATTGAACCAGGGTCTGTAGTGACGCCTCTAGCACTGAGATATAGTGCCTCAGACCGCTATGCCACTCGGGAGCCCATGATTGTTCTATCATGTGTTTATGTTAAGTTACATAGAACACTGGTATCACGCTGTACCACCAGACACTGGCATCACGCTGTCCAGACACTGGTATCACGCTGTCCAGACACTGGTATCACGCTGTCCAGACACTGGTATCACGCTGTCCAGACACTGGTATCACGCTGTCCAGACACTGGTTTAATCACGCTGTCCAGACACTGGCATCACGCTGTCCAGGAGACACCCTGGATATCACGCTGTCCAGACACTGGATCACGCTGTACCACCAGATGCACTGTTCAGCTGTACCACCAGACACTGCATCACGCTGTACCACCAAGACACTGGCATCCACCCTGTACCACCAGACACTGGTATCACGCTGTAACACCAGACACTGCATACGCTGTAACACCAGACACTGCATCACGCTGTACACCAGACACTGGTATCACGCTGTACCACCAGACACACTGGTATCACGCTGTACCACCAGACACTGGCATCACGCTGTTACACCAGACACTGGTATCACGCTGTACCACCACGACCTGGTTCACGCTGTACCACAGACCACTGTATCACGCTGTACCACAGACACTGGCATCACGCTGTACCACCAGACACTGGCATGCACGCTGTACCACCAGACACTGGCATCACGCTGTACCACCAGACACTGGCATCACGCTGTACACCAGACACTGGCATCACGCTGTACACCAGACCACTGGTTCACGCTGTCCAGCACTGGGATAGCTGCGACTGGTATCACGCTGTACCCAGACACTGGTATCACGCTGACCACCAGACACTGGCATCACGCTGTACCAACCAGACATGAGCTATCACGCTGTACATCCAGACACTGGCACACCT
>NW_019943219.1:51468-64187 GCF_002910315.2 Salvelinus sp. IW2-2015 | reverse complement strand
AAACACAACAACGAGAGAGTCATCACGCTGTACCACCAGACACTGGTATCCACTGTACCACCAGACATGGCATCGATGCTGTACCACGACACTGTATTCACGCTGTAAAACCAGACACTGGCTCAGCTGTGACACCAGACACTGTATCACGCTGTTACCCCCAGAACTGGATCACGTGCTACCACCAGACACTGGCATCACGCTGTTACCACCAGACACTGGCAATCACCGCTTACCATCAGACACTGGTATCACGCTGTACACAACACGCTGTACCACCAGACACTGTACACGCTGTACCACCAGATCACTTGGTATCACGCGGTACACCAGACACTGTATCACGTGTCACCAGACACTGGCATCAGCTGTACCACCAGAAACTGCCAAATCACGCTTACCACCAGACACTGGTATCCGCTGTACCACCAGACATGGTATCACGCTGTACCACCAAGACCTGGTTTCACGCTGTACCAGCCGCAGCGTTACACAGACCTGGCATCACGCTGTAAACCACCTGATCACGCTGTACCAGCTGGCACTACTAGACACGTACGGTACCCAGACACTGGTAATCACGCTGTAAACAGACACTGGATCACGCTGTAACAGACACTGTATCACGCTGTAACCAGACACTGGTATCACGCTGTACACCAGACACTGTGTATACGCTGTACCACCAGACACTGGATCACCTGTAACCAGACCTGGTATCACGCGTACACAGACACTGGTTCACGCTGTACCACCAGACACTGTCATCACTGTACACCAGACACTGGCATCACGCTGTACCACCAACACTGGTATCACGCTGTACCACCAGACACTGGTATCAACGTGTAACCAACACTGGTTATCAGCTGTCCACAGACACTGGATCACGCTGTACCACCAGACACTGGCATACGCTGTACACCAGACACTGGTATCACGGCTGTAACACCAGACACTGGTATCAGCTGTACCATCAGACACTGGTATCACGCTGTACCACCAGACACTGGCATCACGCTGTACCCCAGACACTGGCATCACGCTGTACCACCAGACACTGGCATCACACTGTACACCAGACACTGGCATCACGCTGTACCACCAGACACTGGCATCCGCTGTACCACCAGACACTGGTATCACGCTGTACCACCAGAACACTGGATAGCTGTCACAGCTGGTATCACGCTGTACCCAGACACTGGCATCACACTGTACACCGACACTGGATCACGCTGTACCACCAGACACTGGCATCAGCTGTACACCAGTCTGCAAGGGGACCTAGACCACTAAAAACACAAATAACATTCAAACTCATGTGTGGATGAGGGCTGTGTGGAGTGGAGGAGCTGTGTAGAGTGGAGGAGCCTTGTGTGGAGTGGAGGAGCTTGTGGTAGAGTGGAGGAGCTGTGTAGATGGAGGAGCTGTGTGAAGTGGAGGAGCCTGTGAGAGTGGAGACGTGTGAAGTGGAGGAGCTGTGTGAGTGGAGGAGCTGTGTAGTGGAGGAGCTGTGTAGGAGTGGAGGAGCTGTGTGGTAGAGTGGAGGAGCTGTGTGGGAGTGGAGGAGCTGTGTAAGTGGAGAGTGTGTAGAGTGTGGAGGGAGCTGTTGTGAAGTGGAGGACTGTGTAGAGTGGAGGAGCTGTGTAGAGTGGAGGAGCTGTGTGAAGGTGGAGGAGCTGTGTAGAGTGGAGGAACTGTTGGGTGGGGCAGCTGTGTGGAGTGGAGGAGCTGTGTGAAGTGGGAGTGGAGGAGCTGTGTAGAGTGGAGGAGCTGTGTAGAGTGGAGGAGCTGTATGGTGTGGAGCAGCTGTGTAGAGTGGAGGAGCTGTGTAGAGTGGAGGAGCTGTGGTGAATCTACACTACTGCTCTGAACACACAAAGAGTCCATTGGGCTTGTGAACGTTTGAATTTACAAGAACCCTTGGGATGTTCTGTAGCTGATTATGTGGATAGTGGGATAGGGCCTGTTCATGCTATGTACTCAGATTGTATTCAGGCTGTGTGGCATTGGGGCTTTATGGTCACTTTGCCCACAGGAAGACATTCTTATGCCCTGAAACAACAGAACGTCCAAATGGTCAAATATTTTACAATGACCAGTGAGGGATGGAGGTCACAGTGTAACTCTTTCTCATAATGTGTTTAATATGTATAATATATTTGCAGTGTGTATGATTTGCAGTAATTATTTAGATTCTGCAATTATGTCTTGTGTATAATAATAACATGTACTATGTGTATACTATTTGTATAATGTATATACTATTTGTATAATGTGTATTCTAACATGTATAATGTGTATACTACCATGTACAATGTGTGTGCTATTTGTATAATGTGTATACTAACATGAATAATGTGTATACTATTTGTATAATGTGTATACTAACATGTATCATATGTATACTATTTATATAATGTGTATACTAACATGTATAATGTGTATACTACCATGTATAATGTGTATATTACCATGTACAATGTTTATACTATTTGTATAATGTGTATACTAACATGTATCATGTGTATACTATCATGTATCATGTGTAAACTAACATGTTGTATATTAACATGTATAATGTGTATTCTAACATGTATAATAAAATAAAGATAGAGAGGGTGCAGTGGGGGGGTTAGAGTGGAGGTGGGATTGTGGGTAGTCAGATAGAGAGGGTGCAGTGAGGAAGGTAGAGTGGATGTGGGATTGTGGGTAGTTAAGAATCGAGAGGGTGCAGTGAGGAAGGTAGAGTGGTGGGATTGTGGTAGTAAGATCGAGAGGTGCAGTGGGGGGGGGGGGGGGGGGGGGGGGGGGGGGGGGGGGGGGGGGGGGGGGGGGGGGGGGGGGGTTAGAGTGGAGGTGGGATTGTGGGTAGTAACATAGAGAGGATGCGGTGGAGGTGGGATTGTGGGTAGTAAGATAGAGAGGGAGGGAGGTGGGGAGTGGAGTGGATTGGTGGGTAGTCGAGAGAGAGGAGGGAGGTGGGGAGTGGAGGTGGATTGTGGGTAGTAAGATAGAGAGGGGGAGGTGGGGGTGAGGTGGATTGTGGGTAGTAAGATAGAGAGGAGGGAGGGTGGGGAGTGGAGTGGGATTGTGGTAGTCAGAGAGAGAGGGAGGGAGGGTGGGAATGGAGTGGAGGGGATTGTGGGTAGTCAGATAGAGAGGGAGGAGGGTGGGGAGTGGAGGTGGGATTGTGGGTAGTCAGATAGAGAGGGAGGGAGGGTGGGGAGTGGTTGTCTGTTGGTGAGGACCATAGGGGTGTATTATTACCTGTTAATGGGCTGCCCTGCAGGAGTGTGCTCCACTTCATAGCCCTGACTCCTCAGCACATCATCACTGTGTTGTTGCCCAGGAAGTGACCTGCAATAAAAACACAGTTCTCGTGTTAGAGTTAGGGTGTCTCTGTTTCAATCTCTCTGTTTAATCTCTCTGTTTCAGAGACGTGCAAGGACCTTTTCTTCCAGTCAACATGAGAGTTTGCAAACAGGATCAAGGCCGTGCCACTCAGCACAACGCTGGGTTCAAATACTATTTGATATATTTCAATTTAAATCTGTGGTGATTGAGCTTGCGTGTTGCAAATGTTCAAAACCTGCCACCTGGCACTCCAGGACCAGGTTAAAGCACACTAGGTCTGGTAGCCTTGCCAGCCAGCCCTCTCAAGCCGTGAAGAGGAGAGGGGCAGCGCCTCTAACTCACTGTAAGCATATTAGCTCAGCTCTCACAGAGTAGTCAGAGTGAAATACAACAAACCAAGAGAGATATTTCACCATTACTCTGGTTATTTCACCATTATCTGGTTATTTCACCATTAGTTTCACATTCTCCGGTTTTTTCCACCATTTATCTGGTTATTTCACATACATCTGGTTATTACCATTCTCTGGTTATTTCACCATTACTACTGGTTATTCACATTAATTCCGTTATTTCACCATTACTGGATATTTCACCATTACTCCTGGATATTTCACCATTACTCTGGTTATTTCACTAATTCTCTGGTTATTTCACCATTACTATGGTTATTTCACCATTAATTTGGTTGCATTGATTCTTATCAGTAAAAAAACGAAAACACATAAAGGGTCATCGAGTCAGTCGCTGACTGGAGCTTTTGACTAATGTGTACTTTTAGTTGTTTAACAACTAAACTGACTATGGCCATGGGTAAACTATAGAAACAGAGAGTGGATATAGCTTCAGTGAAGAAGGAAGGGAAGGAAACAGAGAGTGGATCAGCTTCAGTGAAGTAGGAAGAGAAGGAAACAGATGAGTGGATCACCTTCAGTGAAAGAGGGAAGGGAAGGAAACAGAGAGTGGATTAGCTTCAGTGAAGTAGGAGAGAAGGAAACAGAGAGTGGATCAGCTTCAGTGAAGTAGGAAGAGAAGGAAACAGAGAGTGGATCAGCTTCAGTGAAGTAGGAAGAGAAGAAAACGAGAGTGGATCAGCTTCAAGTGAAGTTGAAGAGAAGGAAACAGAGAGTGGATCAGCTTCAGTGAAGTAGGAAGAGAAGGAAACAGAGAGAGGATTAGCTTCAGTGAAGAAGGAAGAGAAGGAAACAGAGAGTGGTTCAGCTTCAGTGAAGTAGAAGAGAAGGAAACAGAGAGAGGATTAGCTTCAGTGAAGTACGAAGAGAAGAACAGAGAGTGGATTAGCTTCATTTGAAGAAGGAAGAGAAGGAAACAGAGATGGATCAGCTTCAGTGAAGTAGAGAGAAGGAACGAGAGTGGATCAGCTTCAGTGAAGAAGGAAGGGAAGGAACAGAGAGTGGATTAGCTTCAGTGAAGTAGGAAGAGAAGGAACAGAGAGTGGATCAGCTTCAGTGAAGAGGAGGGAAGGAACAGAGAGTGGACAGCTTCAGTGAAGTAGGAAGAGAAGGAAACAGAGAGTGGATCAGCTTCAGTGAAGAGGAAGAGAAGGAAACGAGAGTGGATCAGCTTCAGTGAAGTAGGAAGAGAAGGAAACAGAGAGTGGATGAGCTTCAGTGAAGAAGGAAGGTAAGGACAGAGAGTGGATTAGCTTCAGTGAAGTAGGAAAGAAGGAACGAAGTGGATCAGCTTCAGTGAAGAAGGAAGAGAAGGAAAGAGAGTGGATCAGCTCAGTGAATAGGAGAGAGAACAGAGAGTGGTAGCTTCATGAGTGGAAGAGAGGAAACAGAGAGAGGATTAGCTTCAGTTAAGAAGAAGAAGGAAACAGAGAGTGGTTCAGCTTCAGTGAAGTAAGAGAGAAAGGAAACAGAGAGAGGATAGTCGTGAAGTACGAGAGAGGAAAGAAGAGTGGATTAGCTTCAGTGAAGAAGGAAGAGAAGGAAACAGAGAGTGGATCAGCTTCAGTGAAGTAGGAAGAGAAGGAAACAGAGAGTGGATCAGCTTCAGTGAAGTAGGAAGAGAAGGAAAGAGTAATTCAGGCTTCAAGTGAAAGTAGGAAGAGAAGGAACAGAGAGGGATCAGCTTCAGTGAGTAGGAAGAGGGGAAACAGAGAGTGGATCAGCTTCAGTGAAGTAGGAAGAGAAGGAAACAGAGAGTGGATCAGCTTCAGTGAAGTAGGAAGAGAAGGAAACAGAGAGTGGATCAGCTTCAGTGAGAAGGAAGAGAAGGAAACGAGAGTGGATCAGATTCATGAGAAGGAAGAGAAAAAAGAGAGATTGCTTAGTGAAGTACGAAGAGAAGGAAAGAGAGTGGATTAGCTTCAGTGAAGAAGGAGAGAAGGAACAGAGAGTGGATCAGCTTCAGTGAAGTAGGAAGAGAAGGAAACAGAGAGTGGATCAGCTTCAGTGAAGTAGGAAGAGAAGGAAACAGAGTAATCAGCTTCAGTGAAGTAGGAAGAGAAGAACAGAGAGATCACTTCAGTGGTAGGAGGAAGGAAACAGAGAGTGGATCAAGCTTCAGTGAAGTAGGAAGAGAAGGAAACAGAGAGTGGATCGTTCAGTGAAGTAGGAAGAGAGAAAGAGAGTGGATCAGCTTCATGTGAAGTAGGAAGGAGGAAACAGAGAGTGGTCAGATTTCAATGAGAAGGAGGAAAGGAAACAGAGAGTGGATCAGCTCAGTGAAGTAGGAAGAGAAGGAAACAGAGAGTGGATCAGATTCAGTGAAGTAGGAAGAGAAGGAAAAGAGAGTGGATAGCTTCAGTGAAGAAGGAAGGGAAGGAACGAGAGTGGATCAGCTTCGTGAAGAAGGAAGGGACGGAAACAGAGTGTGGATCACTTCAGTGAAGTAGGAAGAAGGAAACAGAGGTGGATTGCTTCAGTAGTGGGAGAGAAGGAACAGAGAGTGGATTAGCTTCAGTGGAAGTAAGAAGAGAGGAAACAGAGAGTGGATTAGCTTCAGTGAAGTAGGAAAGAAGGAACAGAATGAATCCTCTCTCTTCTTCTCTCTCTCTTCTTTCCCTCTCCTCCCTCTCTCCCCCCACTCTCTTCCTCCTCCTCTCCCCCACTCTCTAGGTGAAGTGAAGCATTGTTGGTTAGGTTGCAGTCGTCAAAAGACGTGGCAGTGTGTCAACAAAGTCAGAGCCTTTCATGGACCCTGACTACCACAGGGCTTGTACACCCTAACTCCACAGGGCTGTACACCCTAACTACCACAGGGCTGTACACCCTAACTACCACAGGGTGTACAACTACTAACTGTACACCTAATACACAGGGCTGTACACCTAATACACAGGGCTGTACCCTGACTACCACAGGGCTGTACACCCTAACTACCACAGGGCTGTAACCCTAACTACCCAGGCCTGTAACCCCGTGACCAAGGCTGTCCCCCTAACTACCCAAGGGCTGTAAACTGACTACCAGGGCTGTACCGCCTAACTACCACAGGGCTGTAACCACCCTAACTACAAGGGCTGTACACCCTGACTACCACAGGGCTGTACACTGACTACCATAGGCTGTACACCCTACTACACATGACACCCTACTACCACGGGCTGTCACCCTGACTACCACAGGGCTGTACACCTAACTACCACAGGGTGTATACCTGACTATCACAGGGCTGTACACTAACACAGCTACACAAGCCTAACTAACAAGCTAAACTACAAGCCTAAACTAACACAGCTTAAACGAACACAGCCTATAACACAGCCTAACTACCACGCCGAAACTAACAGTTTTAACTACACAGCTAACTAACACGGCCTAACTAACACAGCCTAAACTACCACAGCCTAACTAACACAGCCTAACTAACACAGCCTAACAACAAGCCTAACACCTAACCCTAACTCTACCCCTAATCTAACCCCTAATCCAACCTAACCCTAATCTAACCTCTAAACCTAACTCTAACCCTAACCCCTAACTCTAACCCTAACCCTAACTCTAAACCCCTAACCTAACTCTAACTAATCTAACCCTAACCCCTTAATCTACCCTAACTCTAACCCCTACTCTAACTCTAACCCTAACTCTACCCCTACCTAACCCTAACTCTACCCTAACCCTAACCCTAACCCCTAACTCTAACCCTAACCCTAACTAACCCTAACTCTAACCCCTAACTCTAACCCCTAACCCTAACCCTAACTCTAACCCTAACCCTAACTAACCCTAACTCTAACCTACCTACTCTACCCTACTAATCTAACCCTAACCCCTAACTCTAACCCCTAACCCTAACCCTTAACCTAACCTTAACCTAACCCCTAACCTAACCCTAACTCTAACCCTACAACTCTAAATCTAACCTAACCCTAATCTAACTAACTCTAACCCCTAACCCTACCTAACTCTAACCTAATCCTAACCCTAACTCTAACCCTAACCCTACTCTAACCCCTAACTCTACCCTAACTCAACCTAACTCTAACTAACTCTAACCCTAATCTAAACCCTAACTAACTCTAACCCCTACCCTAACTCTAACCTAACCTAACTCTAACCTAATCCTAACTCTAACCCTAACTCTTAACCTAACTCTAATCAACCCTAACCCTAACTCTAACCTAACTCTACCTAACTCTAACCTAATCTCTAACCCTACCCTAACTCTAACTCTAACCCTAACCTAACTCTATCCTAATCTAACCCTAACCCCTAACTCTAACTCTATCTAAACCCTAACCCTAACTCTAACCTAACTTAACCTAACCCCTAACTCTAACCCTAACTCTAACCCCTAACTAACCTAACTCTAACCCTAACTCTAACCCTAACCCTATCTACCCTAACCTACCCTAACTCTAACCCTAACTCTAACCCCTAACTCTAACCCCTAACTCTAACCCCTAACCCTAACCCTAACTCTAACCCTAACTCTAACCCTACTCTAACCCCTAATCACTACCCTAACTCTAACCCCTAACTCTAACCCCTAACTCTAACCCTACCTAACCTACTTACCTACTCTAACCCTACTCTAACCCCTAAACTCTAACCCCTCATTTAACCCTAACTCTAACCCTAACTCTACCCTTCTAACCCCTAACTCTAACCCTAACTAACTCTAACCCTACCTTACCCCTAACCTAACCTTTTAGGTTTTAGATAGCACATTTTTTCAGAGAGTTGTAGTATCCAAATTCTGACACAACCAGTCACTCTGCTACGTGTTCCCTAAAAACACATCCATCGTCACCAATCCTTACCATTAAATAGAACATATGGTAAGTCTTAAATAGAGTTCCTTTCCATACAGCGAGGCAATATTTATATTACTAAATGGTAACCGGGGCTGAATGCAGTCCCAAAACATTACACAGTACTAAATAATAAACGCCAGGCTGTGTGTGTGTGTGTTCATCCTACAATGTGTAGCCATCCTTCATAGCTAGGTATTCCACACACACACACACACACACACACACACACACACAACACACACACACCACACACACACACACACACACACACACACACAACACACACCACACACACACACACACACCAACACACACACACACACACACACACACACACACACACACAACACACAGCACAGTCAGACCATAATCACTGCAGCCAGCTGGCGATTTAAGCCACAATCCTTCATTTCTCAGCCAAAGGGTTATTCACTGAAATGAACAACAAAAAATGACTACATATTGCAAATTGCACCTTTTAACTTGGCCAGCTACAGATCGTGGAAAGGCAGCTACAGACTAGCTTGTCCGACTACAAATCTAAGTGCAAGTTGAGAACCAAATAAGGCTCTTGAGAGTGATGCCATAGAGGAACCATGTTACGGTCTCTGAAGAACCATACAAAAATCCCAAACCATAAATGTTTCAGCCCTCCAGGACCGGAATTGAACAACCGTGATGTAAGGTTTTAAACTTGATCTGCATATTTCCCAGGGTGCCTTTCTCGAGTGAATTGTAGAGTTATCAGTACCACCCATGATGTGTTTGATAGTGATAGAGACATGGTTGTTGCGTCTTCATTTTCAGTCCTGTGTCCTTCACCGAGTGAGATCCTAATTTATATGTCATCATTAAATGTAATTATTTTTATTTATTTTTTTTATTTTTTTTAATCCCATTTTTCTCCCCAATTTTCGTGGTATCCAATCGCTAGTAATTACTATCTTGTTCATCGCTACAACTCCCGTACGGGCTGGGGGAGACGAAGGTCGAAAGCATGCGTCCTCCGAAGCACAACCCAACCAAGCCGCACTGCTTCTTAACACAGCGCGCCTCCAACCCGGAAGCCAGCCGCACCAATGTGTCGGAGGAAACACCGTGTACCTGGCCCCTTGGTTAGCGCGCACTGCGCCCGGCCCGCCACAGGAGTCACTGGAGCGGCATGAGACAAGGATATCCTACCGCCAAACCCTCCCTAACCCGGACGACGCTATGCCAATTGTGCGTCGCCCCACGGACCTCCGGTCGCGGCCGGCTGCGACAGAGCCTGGGCGCGAACCCAGAAGACTCTGGTGGCGCAGCTAGCACTGCGATGCAGTGCCCTAGACCACTGCGCCACCCGGGAGGAAAAATGTAATTATTTAAAATAATTCTATACATATCTGTCTTTGAGGTCCTAGTTTTACCCTAATAGACTGGTAATAGACTGGCCTGAAACTCATTCTTTACAGGTCACATCAGGCCTGCGATCACATTATGCTGGCTTGCAAAGTGCTGTGTAATTCCTATTGGAATCCAGCCAGAGTGGGGATATCCAACATTTGGAATTTCTATTTCCTTGTGCAAACTCCATTCAGAATGACTGCTGGGTTGAGAAGACTAAGGTAAGAGATTACCTTAAACATCTAAATTGGAACAACCATTTCAGTAACGGGTGACAGATTGGAATAGTACATTTAAAAAAATAATCTTATCCCTCTCTCTCTCTCTTTCTCTCCCCGCTCTCTCTCTCTCTCTTTCCCTCTCCCCCTCTCTCTCTCTCGCTCTCCCTCTCTCTACCACACCTGATGTCTAAAACGGCGACGAAAAGCCAACTGACATCGACGAACTATGAACATCTTGAAGAACGATCTGGCCTTAATGGTCATGTACTCTTTATAATCTCCACCCAGCAAAGCCAGAAGAGGACTGGGCTTTAGGATTCTTCCCAGGGTCCTGCCTTTCTAGGGACTTTTTTTCCCTAGCTTCCATGCTTCTACATCTTATTGGCTGGGTTTTCTCTTCACAGTGTGAATTTAACTCTTGAATCAACAGTAGAAATATTACACTGGGGGAGAGAAATATAACACTGGTAAGTGTGCTATGAAATGGACATATCTGTAGGCTTCCATACACGTCAGGAACCTTTTACAATTCTGCAGAACTGTAGATGCCACGACAAGAACCCCCACACTTCACTCAAAAGGTTCTTTATCGGACCAGAGTTCTCCAAAGGAACTTTTAAAGGTGAAGAACCATTTTTTAAAGAAACCTTAATTTATTTTTTCTAGTGGAGGTGGAATGCAGAGCTTGGAGCATGTCCAGCTTGATGATTATCCATACGGTTGTGTATCACCAGCCAGGTTGGACACTGGCTTTACAGTACTGGGTAGTTGAGTCAGGTATTTGTGCTGTTAAACCCTAGACATATAATTACTCAAATGGAAAAACAGACCAAGGCAAACGAATGAACACAATGTACATCCAGGGGTGTAGATTCTCATGCTCATGCTCATACCTTCACTGCTCCTAGACAGGCACTCAGAACCAGACACATCAGGCAGCTGGAGCCAGCCATTTCCCAGACCAGGCCGAGGTGTTTTTTGATGTCCAACGGATAACGCTGCTGGCTGGGTCAAAATGTCAACATAAGCCCTCCCTCAGCCCCCGGCGTCTACTGACAACTGAGTAAACAACTCTAACGACGTCCATACTACTGGTTATCTAAACTGTGAGCTAGGGAGTAGGCCCACTGGTGAGCGTGTGTGATCAGGAGAGGGGGATAAGTCTCAGGAGGGGTTCGGAGAGGGGGTGATTACATCAGGAGAGGGTGTGATTACAGTCAGAGAGGGGGGATGATTACATCAGGAGAGGGGATGATTACATCAGGAGAGGGGGATGATTACTATCAGGAAGGGGGTGATTAATCAGGAGGGGGCGTTGATTACTCAGGAGAGGGGGATGATTATAGGAAGGGGGGTGATTACATCAGGAAGGAGGGGGTGATTAATCAGGAGAGGGGGTGATTACTCAGGAGAGGGGGATGGGATTAAACATCAGGAAGAGGGGGGGTGATTTTTTACACAGGAGAGGGGTGTACAGAAAGGGGGTGTTACTTTTGGACTTCTGGCAGGAAGAGGGGGTGATTATCAGGAGAGGGGTGATTACATCATGGAAGGGGGGTGATTACATCAGGAGAGGGGTGATTACATAGAAAGGGGTGATACATCAGAGAGGGGGGTGATTTACACCTGAGAGGGGGGTGATTACATCATGAAAAGGGGGGTGATTATTAGGAGAGGGGTGATTACATCAGGAGAGGGGGGTGATTTACACCTGGAGAGGGGGGTGATTACATAGGAGAAGGGGGGTGATTACATTAGGAGAGGGGGTGATTACATCAGGAGAGGGGTGATTACATCATGAAAAGGGGGGTGATTACATCAGGAAGAGGCGTGATTACATCAGGAGAAGGGGTGATTACATCATGAAAGGGGGGTGATTACATCAGGAGAGGGTCCCTCTTTTCCCTTTTTCTCATCACTCCTGTTGGCTCCCCCATGTGGAGGTTTGTGCAGTCAGAGTACCATAATAAAACCATGCTCATGTTAATTACCAAGGCCAGAGGTTGTCGGAGACTTGGTATTAATGACAGTTTGGCACCGTTTTATATTACCATGTGGTCAATGTGGTTGCAGCGCCAGCGTATAAAACGGTTATTTTCTTTATGTGTGTGCCACCGCCTGTCATTGCAGTGATTGGCAACTGCTGCCTAACAGCTACAGATGTAGAGTTACCCACTGTCTCGGGCCCACTGGACGCAAGCAATGATTTTCCAATTACAACTTTTGATCATTTCCCCCCCCCCCCCCCCATAACTTGGGCTCTGTTAATGTCAAATCATGACTCTCGCAGCATGATGATTCTCTCTCTAGAAGTTAGAGCTCAGTAGAAAACCGCCGAGTGAAAACAAGGGTTAGAGGTGGTCTTCCTGGTCACTTTGACCTATTTATCCCCACGCACGCACGCACGCACACACACACACACACACACACACCACACACACACCACACACACACACACACCACACACACACACACACACACACACACACACACACACACACACACACACAAGCCCACACACAACA